>NW_027316500.1:32364555-32372055 GCF_026437365.1 Eucyclogobius newberryi | reverse complement strand
TGGGTCATAAAGCTCAGTCCAGACAGTGGTGCTGAAGCAGTCCCTCAGAGCCTCCTCGCTCTCAGCAGACCACATCCTCACCTCACGGGACACCACAGGCTGCCTGCGCACGATGGGTTCATACACAGGCCTCAGATGTACAAGGTTGTGGTCCGAGCTGCCCAGGGGAGGGAGGGGGGAAGAAGAATAAGCCTCCTTGGTGTTGGCAAAAAACAAGTCCAATGTTCTATTCTCTCTGGTGGGGCAGGTAACATACTGGGTGTATGTTGGTAGAACAGAAGAGGGAGAAGCGTGGTTAAAGTCACCAGAGATGAGGAAGAGAGCCTGTGGATGCTGTGTTTGCAGCCTACAAGTGCAGGAGAGCAGTGCTTCACAAGCATCTTCAGCATTGGCAGACGGGGCCACATAGACTGCGATCAAAATCACATGTGAGAACTCCCGGGGCAGATAATATGGCCTCATGCCAATAGCCAATAGTTCAATATCCTTGTTACATAGCTGCTGCTTCACTGTGCAGTGTTCGGGTTTGCACCAGCCGTGTTCACATACACCGCCAGACCTCCTCCTCTTTTCTTTCCGCATTCTCTCGTTCTGTCCGCCCGCAGCAGATGAAAATTGTCCAAACCTACAATAGAGTCTGGCATTTCTGCTGTTAACCAGGTCTCTGCTGCTGACAGATGCTGCTGTCCCTGTAAATCCTCTGGGACCGCATGAGGCTCGCTATTTCCGTCATTTTATTTTGAAGGGACCTCTCGTTACCCATGACTACGGCGGGAACCGGCTTTCTGTTTCCTCCTCTCTTCTCTGGGAGTTTACGTCCAGCCCTTCTGCTTCTCTGTGTTTTCCTTAGGATGTCCGCCGGGATAACGTGACGATCTCCGGGTAAGACGACGGTTCTCCGCAATTTCATGAGTTCCTCCTTTGTGTAAACACGCACCGGCACCGGCCGGGGGGCGCGGGGGGGGGGGGGGGGGCGGGGGGGGCCGGGGGGGGGCGGAGTATATTGACAATATAGTATATAGTATTGTAGTATATTGACAATACTACAAAAATGCCATGAATGTGGGTACAGAAGCTTCCCTTTAGTAAAGTGCACACCCCCCCACTGGAGGGGTGTGCATCTGATCGAGCTCGATACGATTTTGAAGTGCTACTGCGCCAAGTGCCTGCATCTCCTCTCTCTCTACCTCAATAGTAGCTAGTGTTCTAGCTAGCTCTGCACGCAACATCAGTTTAACCACACCTACACTTGGGAACAATGCCCATGGAACTTTTTTCCCCGTAGTCCAAACAGCGTCATGAGGTGGCAGATCCCTTTGGGCCCCGTGTGTGAAATGAGGTGTGCCGGATATTATGTATGAATGATCTGAAGGAATAACAGCGGTGCAGAAGAACGTGGAGCTTTGCCAAAACCGTGCTGGGTTTTGACAACGTGCCACGCGCTCGGAGCACTCGATCGATGGGATCGATCGAATTGTATGACATGTCATGCCTAAAACAACAATGAATGACATGACATGACCCATCTCACCATTACATCTCTGCAGGTCATACTCCACACCAGCCGTCTCCAGCTTGTCCCTCAGGAGCAGCGGCTGATGGTGTTGAAGGCGCTGGAGAGCTCAAAGAACAGGATCCTCACAGAGCTGCCAGTGCCAATGAGGCGCTAAGCTAATTCACAGGTTATTTACTTACTTATTCATAATTTCCACTTCATATTTTTGCAACCGAATCAAAGCGTTGAGTGGAAGACAGGGTCAGTCTTATGTTCCCCGAGACCTGGGTTTGGGTTTAATACTGTTATATTTGCAGTAAAACCATACATTTATTTATGCACAATTATTGGGGATGTGGAACCTGAACCAGTCGCCTATGCTAACATGCTAACATGCTAACATAGAAAAGGGGGAACATCGGTACCGGGGAACATCGGTACTGGGGAATATAGGTACTCACCTTTGTAAGACAATTTAGCTCGAATTAAAGTCAGAAATGTCTTGAAACAAAGCGATTTTCAATTTTTTTGTTGGTGTTGAAAAATTAAAAACATTTGGTTCATTTTGGATTATTTGTCGATTTTCGGTTTAATTTTCTTTTTTTCTTTTTTAAAATACAACAAGAACGAACACAGACCATGACAGAGCAAAGACTCTAGCACACTGTATGTCCTCCACATATGGATCTATTTTCACTGTATTTTGTTCTATTTTACTACATATTTGACTCTGATCCCATAAATATGTCATTTAACCTCCGCAGCAGCAGAATCATCAGCCTCCTCATGTTTTAATTTAACCATGATAAGTTGTACTGTGTTTATGAGTTGGAACTCCTTTCTTTAATTTTTATTTAGTTTTTCAGTAGTTGACAAAAACATGTACTTTAGCTTTAAATTTACTTAATTTTGAACAACTACACAAATAAACGATAATAATAATAAAATAATGATCGTTTTATGATTTTAATATGATTACTTTTTATTTCCTTCTAGAGTGAAAAAAAATGATATTGACCAAAACTATGATGACATATGTTTGTTATATCGTCGTCTCAAATTAGTTCTAAATTAGTCCTGTTTATGCCATTTTACATCTTTGTAGTATTAATATTTATGATTATTTTTATTTCTTCTGCTTTTGCTGCTAAAATCCATAATTCGAGCCATTTTTCCTTTTTCTGTTGCAGCTGCTTGTTTTTACAGTGCACACGGCGAGGCCCATCAGTCACATGACACTTCATTTCCACTGTGTCCCATGCAAATGAGCGGCTCAGCCAATCAGACGGCTCATCCGTCTCACCGCGGCGAACGCTCCGATTTATCAGGAAATGAGGAAATTACACGGAAAGCGTTGGTTTTCAGCTCTTCTGTCACGTTCTGGAGGTAAAGGGCCCCGTTTACGGTCACGTTCAGGAGGTAAAGGGCCCCGTTTACGGTCACGTTCAGGAGGTAAAGGGCCCCGTTTACGCTCACGTTCTGGAGGTAAAGGGCCCCGTTTACGGTCACGTTCAGGAGGTAAAGGGCCCCATTTACGCTCACGTTCTGGAGGTAAAGGGCCCCGTTTACGCTCACGTTCTGGAGGTAAAGGGCCCCGTTTACGGTCACGTTCAGGAGGTAAAGGGCCCCGTTTACGGTCACGTTCAGGAGGTAAAGGGCCCCGTTTACGCTCACGTTCTGGAGGTAAAGGGCCCCGTTTACGCTCACGTTCTGGAGGTAAAGGGCCCCGTTTACGCTCACGTTCTAGAGATAAAGGGCCCCGCTTACGGTCACGTTCTGGAGGTAAAGGGCCCCGTTTACGCTCACGTTCTGGAGATAAAGGGCCCCGTTTACGGTCACGTTCTGGAGGTAAAGGGCCCCGTTTACGGTCACGTTCTGGAGGTAAAGGGCCCCGTTTACGGTCACATTCTGGAAGTAAAGGGCCCCGTTTATAGTCATGTTCTGGAGGTAAAGGGCCCCGTTTACCGTCACGTTCTGGAAGTAAAGGGCCCCGTTTACGGTCACGTTCTGGAGGTAAAGGGCCCCGTTTACGGTCACGTTCTGGAGGTAAAGGGCCCCGTTTACGGTCACGTTCTAGAGGTAAAGGGCCCCGTTTACGGTCACGTTCTGGAGGTAAAGGGCCCCGTTTACGGTCACGTTCTAGAGGTAAAGGGCCCCGTTTACGGTCACGTTCTGGAGGTAAAGGGCCCCGTTTACGGTCATGTTCTGGAGGTAAAGGGCCCCGTTTACGGTCACGTTCTGGAGGTAAAGGGCCCCGTTTACGGTCACGTTCTGGGAGTAAAGGGCCCCGTTTACGGTCACGTTCTGGAGGTAAAGGGCCCCGTTTACGGTCATGTTCTGGAGGTAAAGGGCCCCGTTTACGGTCATGTTCTGGAGGTAAAGGGCCCCGTTTACCGTCACGTTCTGGAAGTAAAGGGCCCCGTTTACGGTCACGTTCTAGAGGTAAAGGGCCCCGTTTACGGTCACGTTCTGGAGGTAAAGGGCCCCGTTTACGGTCATGTTCTGGAGGTAAAGGGCCCCGTTTACGGTCACGTTCTGGAGGTAAAGGGCCCCGTTTACGGTCACGTTCTGGGAGTAAAGGGCCCCGTTTACGGTCACGTTCTGGAGGTAAAGGGCCCCGTTTACGGTCATGTTCTGGAGGTAAAGGGCCCCGTTTACGGTCATGTTCTGGAGGTAAAGGGCCCCGTTTACGGTCACGTTCTGGAGGTAAAGGGCCCCGTTTACGGTCACATTCTGGAAGTAAAGGGCCCCGTTTATAGTCATGTTCTGGAGGTAAAGGGCCCCGTTTACCGTCACGTTCTGGAAGTAAAGGGCCCCGTTTACGCTCACGTTCTGGAGGTTAAATCACAGAGTACACATTGTATTCAGTGATTTACTGCAAACACATTAATAATAATAATATTTAAATGATGTTAAAATGCTGAATTGTGTTGTAATTTAATCACTCATAGAAAATATCAGGTTTAAAATGTGTGAAATTTAGTTTTTTTGTCTTTTTCACTGCAAAATACAACATTGTCAAGTCCTGGTCACAAATAGAGACGTGTCACAAATAGAGAAGTGGTGTATTTTCTGGAGTATAAGTCGCACCAGCCAAAAAATGCATAATAGAGAAGAAAAAAAACATATATAAGTCGCACTGGAGTATGAAACAGTTGCAAGTGTGAAAATAACAAATAATATCACATATAAGTCACTCCGGAGTATCAGTATAAGTATAAGTATAAGTATAAGTCACACCCCGGCCAAAACTATGAGAAAAGATGCGACTTATAGTCCGAAAAATACGGTATGTGTTCTGAAAGTACTTTATTCAGATAAAACTTTGAAAACAGGATACATATATTTGTATACGTGTCATGCCTTGTCTCTGACGTCTTGTGCGAGCTGTAAACGTGGGACAAACGTCTCTGTCTCAATGTATTTTCATGACTTTTCCCCCTAAACACAGCGTCGTGGCTCTGCGCATCCCGCCTCCTTCCCATGATGCTTTGCTGCAGCAGAACTCTGACACTGACGGATGAGAAACAGATACAGCCACAGAGACACTCGCACTGTGCACAGAGACACTCGCACTGTGCACAGAGACACTCGCACTGTGCACAGAGACACTCGCACTGTGCACAGAGACACCCGCACTGTGCACAGACACCCGCACTCTGCACAGAGACACCCGCACTGTGCACAGACACCCGCACTCTGCACAGAGACACCCGCACTGTGCACAAAGACACCCGCACTCTGCACAGAGACACTCGCACTCTGCACAGAGACACTCGCACTGTGCACAGAGACACCCGCACTGTGCACAGAGACACCCGCACTGTGCACAGAGACACCCGCACTCTGCACAGAGACACCCGCACTGTGCACAGAGACACCCGCACTGTGCACAGAGACACCCGCACTGTGCACAGAGACACTCGCACTGTGCACAGAGACACCCGCACTGTGCACAGAGACACACGCACTGTGCACAGACACCCGCACTCTGCACAGAGACACCCGCACTGTGCACAGACACCCGCACTCTGCACAGAGACACCCGCACTGTGCACAAAGACACCCGCACTCTGCACAGAGACACTCGCACTCTGCACAGAGACACTCGCACTGTGCACAGAGACACCCGCACTGTGCACAGAGACACCCGCACTCTGCACAGAGACACCCGCACTCTGCACAGAGACACCCGCACTGTGCACAGAGACACCCGCACTGTGCACAGAGACACCCGCACTGTGCACAGAGACACCCGCACTCTGCACAGAGACACCCGCACTGTGCACAGAGACACCCGCACTGTGCACAGAGACACCCGCACTGTGCACAGAGATACTCGCACTCTGCACAGAGACACTCGCGCTGTGCACAGAGACACCCGCACTGTGCACAGAGATACTCGCACTCTGCACAGAGACACCCGCGCTGTGCACAGAGACACCCGCGCTGTGCACAGAGACACCCGCGCTGTGCACAGAGACACCCGCACTGTGCACAGAGACACCCGCACTGTGTTTGTTCAGACACTTCACAAAACAGACGAAGAGCAGATGCACTCGACCGGCGCCGGACACACTTTGTACTGCACACAAGTCAAATATATATATACAGTATTTACAGTATTTACAGTACGGCGTTTTTACAGTACACGCGGGGTCCAGCTACAAGAGAGCGACAACGCGGAAAAATATCAGGACTTTATTGAAGATGGGAAAGTCACATGAAAGAATACAGAACAAGTCAAAGTACAGTAACATGCACAAGTTTGAATCTAAAGTAAAAGTACCGTATTTTCTGGACTATAAGTCGCACCTTTTTTCATAGTTTTGGCCGGGGTGCAACTTATACTCATATTTATACTCATACTTATACTCCAGAGCGACTTATATGTGATATTATTCATTATTATCACACCACAAGAGGGCGCTCTAGGCTCTAAGTGACACAGAAGAAGAATCTGCACTTCCTCTTCCTCTGGAGTTTGTGGAGTTGTTTAGAAGTGACACAGAGGAAGAAGAATTCAGTGGATTTAGTGATTTGGTGATACATTTCCCTAAAAAATGCGACTTATATATGTTTTTTTCTTCTCTATTAAACATTTTTTGGCTGGTACGACTAATGCTCCAGTGCGACTTATAGTTCGGAAAATACGGTACTTACTTTATTGAGAAACGTTTTCGATCACACTTTTATTTAAAAAACTGTCCCTTCAAATAAAGACTAAACTCATCCGTTACAAAGACTCAAGAGCTAAACTAAACTCTTTAAATACATTTATTTTTGGTCGTATACTTTCCTCAGTTTCCTCTTCGCTTCCTCCGTGTGTTTCCCGCGGTCACTGAGTTTCCACTGAGCTAATCCTAATCGAGAGGTCTGTTTCATTTGTGTGTGAACGCCCCCTGGAGGCCGCTCCCGTAACGCTAACACGCTAACACGCTAACGGCTCGCGCTCGGATAAGGAGCCGCTAGCGCGTTAGCGTCGGGGGAGAGCGCTAATAGCTCCGACTTTGCAGACTAATCCCTCTCAAACGGCGCTAACGAAGGAAGCGAGGATGGATTTAAGGACGTTCGGGGAAATGCGGGCGCTCCACGAGGAAAACGGCCGACTCGATTGTTCCAGAAGCGCTGAGATTCTGCCGTTTAATTGAGACGGGGAAAAGGGACGAGCGGAAACAAAAGGTTATTGTGTGGCTTTTCTTCCATAGATTAAACGGCGAGAACAGAAGGACGACTTAATGACTTAATACTTCCCCGAGGAGATTCTAAAGCACAAAACAAGGAGAAATATCAATTATGACAGTTTTATTTACCGGATTTTTCATAATTTCCTCTCTCAAATACTTAATAGATTCACAATTCCTTCAAAAATGCCAGTGATATTTCAGTAATATTACATTTTAGCGTGGTAATAGTGAGAAGAAGCAATTATTGACATTCATTTTCTTACTTTAGCGCTTTCTATTACGTCGAAACATTCATTTTTACAAAGTTGATGTGACATA
>NW_027316500.1:32317055-32349555 GCF_026437365.1 Eucyclogobius newberryi | reverse complement strand
CTTGTCGCCAAAACGAGACCGCCGCGTTTTGACCGATCCGACACAAAGTTCAGTACTTTTCTGGACTCAGTGGCGCCTCTAGAGGAAATAACGTAGCTTTTGTCTTTGCTGTGTGTTTGGTCGTGTGCCGTCTTTTTATTTTACGGATCAAGTAAGCTTCCGAAACTATGACGACAACGATGACAACGGCGGCATTTAAACGTTTTATTGTCTGAGAAACGGGAAGTGCGCAGTTAGCATGCTAGTTGTTCTTAGCTTTACGTTAAGAACATTTTGACGCAACTAAAACGACAAAACTCTGGCCTCTGAAAGCTGTGAAAAGCGCTTTCAAACTCGTCCGGATGCTAAGAACGTGTCAGGAAAGTGCGGAAAGAGTCTGGACCGAAACGATGACGACGATAACGTTTTATCGTCAAGAGAAACAGGAAGTGCGCAGTTACTATGCTAGCTGTTCTTAGCTTCACCGCGATGCTTCATTCCTTTTGAAATGACCGTTTCCTGGCACTGACTTTAGCCTGAGCGTGAAATAATGTTGTCAAAAATAAACATTTGCTCCAAAAAAACGTGAACTTGATCGCACCGTTTTGACGCAACCAAAACGATCAAACTCTGGCCTCTGAAATCTGTGAAACGCACTTTCAAACTCGTCCGGATGCTAAGAACGTGTCAGGAAAGTGCGGGAAACGTCTGAACCGCATCAAAACGTTTTAAGGACGGCGTCAAAATCAGGTACAACGCCTTTTTAATCGAGCAAAACATCTACAAAAAACTAGCTCTTTAATCTGTTTCCGAGAGGCTGTGGTGAAAGTTGGCAGTAGAGAGACCGTTTCGGAATCGTTTGCGGACTCCGGTTCCGTTCGGTTTGTCACGTTGACGTCGATTGGTCCGTCGGTTTGGATGCGCGACCCTGTTTGATCGATCCCGGCGGAAAAAAAGTCAAAACCCCTGAAGGAAAGCTGCGCAACATGTCTGCGCGTACAAAAGATAGAAAGAGTAATCCCTCCCTGTTGGCTGTGGGCCCTCGAGCTTCCCGTGGCTGTGGGCCCTCGAGCTTCCCGTGGCTGTGGGCCCTCGAGCTTCCCGTGGCTGTGGGCCCTTGAGCTTCCCGTGGCTGTGGGGCCTCGAGCTTTTCCCGTGGCTGTGGGGCCTCGAGCTTCCCGTGGCTGTGGGCCCTCGAGCTTCCCGTGGCTGTGGACCCTCGAGCTTCCCAAAACGAGCTTCGTGACAAAAGGGGACGGACTTGAATAACGATGTGGTGGTCAGTCAAAGCTGTTCAATAAACCGAATCTGAGCTTCTCTCAGGCGTGTTGAAGACGTCACACACGCTGGTGCCTCTCGCTCTTCGATAAGTCAAGGGTCTATACTCTTGTGGACATTTCCCTCTGCTCTTCCTCGCCCACTCTGCACGGGACACGCCCTCTGTGCCGGACACGCCCTCTGCACCAGACACGCCCTCAAAGCTTTGTGTCTGATCCTAAAATACAACACTCGGACAGTTGGAGGTGCGGCTCCTTAAAACTGTCCGCGAGCAGGCTAACATTTATTAGCATAGCCGCACATAATCGAATCAAAATCGATTTTGAAGTGGTATAATTTACTCCACCAACTACAAAATATCTAGTTGAATTCTGCGTAAAAACAGCTAACTGTAGTTTATATCTGTGCAAACGTGCTCTGAAACACACGTGAGTCGTTTAGCTGTTTTACAGCTCATGAGCCCGTTTTAGTCTTTTTGTCGATTTGTGTTATAATGTGACACAAAAGAAAAAGAATACTATTATTAAAACATAAGCCGCAAATCTAATCGCGATCGCAATTAGTGTCAGAAAAATCGCAGTTAGATAGTTTTCCTAAAATCATGCTGCTCTAACAGCCACGCAGTAATATGTAAACTAGCATTAGCATTAGCCGCTAACGACCTGAAACAAACAGCTCAGTCTGGAGTGACCTCTGTAAGTCCACTTGTCCCTCAGTTCTGGACAAACGGAGTCTTTGAGGACGCGACAGAAGAGAAAGAACGTTCAGACGTTTTGTTGGCAGGGCCCACAGTGAACATGCAGCGTTTGTCCTGAAGATGGCAGTAGAGAGTGTGACGTCACTTCGGACACACGAACAGAAGCGTTTGACTGAGTCGCATCGAACAGAGAATCACTGAATCACCACATCTCAAACTACAAAAGCCTTTTATTCTCTTTGCACGGTTGTGCTTTAAATGGACAGTTTGGCCCAAATGTAGCTGCAGGAAAAGGTCTTGAGGCTGCGCCGGTGGAAACGGGACGCTTCAGAGGCGGAGCTAACATATGTCATCAATCTGTTTATTACAACCTGGTTTAAAGACAAGTCCGAGGCCCGAAGTCGACGAGCTGCGACACATCAGAACGTTCTTCATCTCAGTGGAGGTGTAACGATGCCGAAAGTCGGTAAAAGCGTAAAATAATGACAATGTTGATGACAAAAACGGACTAATAATTAATTTAGTCTTTTAAAGGACCTGAAACTGTTTATTTAGAGCAGATATAATGTAAAAGCATCTATTCCGGGCGATACACGTGGACTATTGGAGTTTAAGGCATTTATTTTTTTAATATCTCTTGTATTTTAACATTTTAGAAAATATTTAGCTTGAATTGCTTGATATTACAATTTTCAGCTTTTAACTGAATGAAGAGGATTTTCTGCTTCTTTTTTTTTTGGTTTTGCGACACGTTTTCCATCGTTTCACCTCCACATGTGAGTTATATCATGGTTTTACACACACACTGAGCTCATTTCAACCACAGACACGAACGAACGACATTATCTGTGGATTAAATCTCCCGGAACACGAGCGAGCGGCGAGCGGAGGATAAACCAGGACTAAGCCAGGTTGTAACAGAGCGGATTGACCCCTGGACGACCTCTGAGTTCACCGTCCTGACCCTTTGTGCAGTGATCGCTGGTGCGGGCGACATCCAAGATGCTCGCGTTTCGTCTCTTCGCTCCAAAGAGGTAGGTCTATTATCGTTGGCAACACATTGAAGATCTCTCCATCTCGGTCCGAAACCCTCCGGACTTCCCCCGGCATTATCCCCAGACGCTTCGCTCCGGCAGAAGCGAACGCCGAACGACCCGATGAAAAGACGGAGTGGATGCAGCAGCAGCAGACAGGGCGGGGGGGGGAAGGGTTCAAGTGTGTTTCAGGCTGGGCGTCGCCTCGGCTCCTCCTCCACCTCCCGGGGGCAGCTCCTCAGAGGCCGGTGAAGGTCAGGACGCGTCGAAGCTGTAACAAGAGGAAAACGCCGTCAGTGCGGTCGACGTGCTCAGGTCAGTTTGACTTTACTGTCCTTGTCCTGCGATTGACCCGTTCTTGGAGGTGGGCGGGTCAGATGTGTCTGGGGGCGGGTCAGATGTGTCTGGGGGCAGGTCAGATGTGTCTGTGGGCGGGTCAGATGTGTCTGGGGGCGGGTCAGATGTGTCTGGGAGCGGGTCAGATGTGTCTGGGGGCGGGTCAGATGTGTCTGGGGGCGGGTCAGATGTGTCTGGGGGCGGGTCAGATGTGTCTGGGGGCGGGTCAAATGTGTCTGTAGGCGGGTCAGATGTGTCGGTGGGCGGGTCAGATGTGTCTGGGGGCGGGTCAGATGTGTCTGGGGGTGGGTCAGATGTGTCTGGGGGCAGGTCAGATGTGTCTGGGGGCGGGTCAGATGTGTCTGGGGGCGGGTCAGATGTGTCTGTGGGCGGGTCAGATGGATGTGTCTGGGGGCGGGTCAGATGTGTCTGTGGGCGGGTCAGATGTGTCTGGGGGCGGGTCAGATGTGTCTGGGGGCGGGTCAGATGTGTCTGGGGGCGGGTCAAATGTGTCTGTAGGCGGGTCAGATGTGTCGGTGGGCGGGTCAGATGTGTCTGGGGGCGGGTCAGATGTGTCTGGGGGCGGGTCAGATGTGTCTGGGGGCGGGTCAGATGTGTCTGTGGGCGGGTCAGATGGATGTGTCTGGGGGCGGGTCAGATGTGTCTGTGGGCGGGTCAGATGTGTCTGGGGGCGGGTCAGATGTGTCTGGGGGCGGGTCAGATGTGTCTGGGGGCGGGTCAGATGTGTCTGTGGGCGGGTCAGATGGATGTGTCTGGGGGCGGGTCAGATGTGTCTGTGGGCGGGTCAGATGTGTCTGGGGGCGGGTCAGATGTGTCTGGGGGCGGGTCAGATGTGTCTGGGGGCAGGTCAGATGTGTCTGGGGGCGGGTCAGATGTGTCTGGGGGTGGGTCAGATGTGTCTGGGGGTGGGTCAGATGTGTCTGGGGGCGGGTCAGATGTGTCTGTGGGCGGGTCAGATGTGTCTGGGGGCGGGTCAGATGTGTCTGTGGGCGGGTCAGATGTGTCTGTGGGCGGGTCAGATGTGTCTGTGGGCGGGTCAGATGTGTCTGTGGGCGGGTCAGATGGATGTGTCTGGGGGCGGGTCAAATGTGTCTGGGGGCGGGTCAGATGTGTCTGGGAGCGGGTCAGATGTGTCTGTGGGCGGGTCAGATGGATGTGTCTGGGGGCGGGTCAAATGTGTCTGGGGGCGGGTCAGATGTGTCTGGGAGCGGGTCAGATGTGTCTGTGGGCGGGTCAGATGGATGTGTCTGGGGGCGGGTCAAATGTGTCTGGGGGCGGGTCAGATGTGTCTGGGGGCGGGTCAGATGTGTCTGTGGGCGGGTCAGATGGATGTGTCTGGGGGCGGGTCAGATGTGTCTGTGGGCGGGTCAGATGTGTCTGGGGGCGGGTCAGATGTGTCTGGGGGCGGATCAGATGTGTCTGGGGGCGGGTCAAATGTGTCTGTAGGCGGGTCAGATGTGTCGGTGGGCGGGTCAGATGTGTCTGGGGGCGGGTCAGATGTGTCTGGGGGCGGGTCAGATGTGTCTGGGGGCGGGTCAGATGTGTCTGTGGGCGGGTCAGATGGATGTGTCTGGGGGCGGGTCAGATGTGTCTGTGGGCGGGTCAGATGTGTCTGGGGGCGGGTCAGATGTGTCTGGGGGCGGGTCAGATGTGTCTGGGGGCGGGTCAGATGTGTCTGGGGCGGGGGTCAGATGTGTCTGGGGGCGGGTCAGATGTGTCTGGGGGTGGGTCAGATGTGTCTGGGGGTGGGTCAGATGTGTCTGGGGGCGGGTCAGATGTGTCTGTGGGCGGGTCAGATGTGTCTGGGGGCGGGTCAGATGTGTCTGTGGGCGGGTCAGATGTGTCTGTGGGCGGGTCAGATGTGTCTGTGGGCGGGTCAGATGGATGTGTCTGGGGCGGGTCAAATGTGTCTGGGGGTGGGTCAGATGTGTCTGGGAGCGGGTCAGATGTGTCTGTGGGCGGGTCAGATGGATGTGTCTGGGGGCGGGTCAAATGTGTCTGGGGGCGGGTCAGATGTGTCTGGGAGCGGGTCAGATGTGTCTGTGGGCGGGTCAGATGGATGTGTCTGGGGGCGGGTCAAATGTGTCTGGGGGCGGGTCAGATGTGTCTGGGGGCGGGTCAGATGGATGTGTCTGGGGGCGGGTCAAATGTGTCTGGGGGCGGGTCAGATGTGTCTGGGGGCGGGTCAGATGTGTCTGGGGGCGGGTCAGATGTGTCTGGGGGCGGGTCAGATGTGTCGGTGTAAAGCAGATGCTAAATTTGATCATTTCCAAAGCTGAGCCGCTGGAAACTAAAGACTCTAAGCTCAGATCGTAAAGGAGGCAAAGGACTAAACCAGGTCCAAACCAGGTCTAAACCAGCTCTAAACCAGGACTAAACCAGGTCTAAACCAGCTCTAAACCAGGACTAGACCAGGTCTAAACCAGAACTATACCAGGACTAAACCAGGTCTAAACCAGAACTAAACCAGGACTAAACCAGGTCTAAACCAAGTCTAAACCAGGTCTAAACCAGGACTAAACCCTGTGGTCTCCTCGCAGGAGGGCAGAGCTTTAATGAGTCCGACTCGGGGGATTGTGGGTCGGGCTTTAGACACAGACGACCTCAGAACATTATCTGTGGTTCTTCTTCTTCTCTAACATCACACACAAAGATCTAAGTAAAGTAAAGATCTAAGATCTAGGTCTTCCTCACCTGTCCCAGAGCCTCACCTGTCCCAGAGCCTCACCTGTCCCAGAGCCTCACCTGTCCCAGAGCTTCACCTGTCCCAGAGCCTCACCTGTCCCAGAGCCTCACCTGTCCCAGAGCTTCACCTGTCCCAGAGCCTCACCTGTCCCAGAGCCTCACCTGTCCCAGAGCCTCACCTGTCCCAGAGCTTCACCTGTCCCAGAGCCTCACCTGTCCCAGAGCCTCACCTGTCCCAGAGCTTCACCTGTCCCAGAGCCTCACCTGTCCCAGAGCCTCACATGTCCCAGAGCTTCACCTGTCCCTGAGCCTCACCTGTCCCAGAGCCTCACCTGTCCCAGAGCCTCACCTGTCCCAGAGCCTCACATGTCCCAGAGCCTCACATGTCCCAGAGCCTCACCTGTCCCAGAGCTTCACCTGTCCCAGAGCCTCACCTGTCCCAGAGCCTCACCTGTCACAGAGCTTCACCTGTCCCAGAGCCTCACCTGTCCCAGAGCTTCACCTGTCCCAGAGCCTCACCTGTCCCAGAGCCTCACCTGTCCCAGAGCTTCACCTGTCCCAGAGCTTCACCTGTCCCAGAGCCTCACCTGTCCCAGAGCCTCACCTGTCCCAGAGCTTGGTGTTCCTGCAGCCGTTAGTGCAGCAGCCAGCGGAGATCAGAGCTGGAACACACAGAGCAACAGCATCAATGACACCGTCAATAACAGGTCTATAACACAATCAATGACACCATCAATTACACCGCCAATGACACCGTCAATGACACCGTTTATGACACCGTCAATAACACCGTCAATGACACCGTCAATGACACCGTTTATGACACCGTCAATAACACCACTTCTTCACTGGTGAGGCTTCTTCACTCGTGAGGCTTCTTCTTCACTCATGAGGCTTCTTCACTCGTGAGGCTTCTTCACTCATGAGGCTTCTTCACTCGTGAGGCTTCTTCACTCGTGAGGCTTCTTCTTCACTGGTGAGGCTTCTTCTCTCATGAGGCTTCTTCACTCGTGAGGCTTCTTCACTCGTGAGGCTTCTTCTTCACTGGTGAGGCTTCTTCACTCATGAGGCTTCTTCTTCACTCATGAGGCTTCTTCACTCATGAGGCTTCTTCTTCACTCATGAGGCTTCTTCACTCGTGAGGCTTCTTCTTCATCGTGAGGCTTCTTCTTCATCGTGAGGCTTCTTCACTCGTGAGGCTTCTTCTTCACTCATGAGGCTTCTTCTTCACTCGTGAGGCTTCTTCTTCTTCACTGGTGAGGCTTCTTCTTCACTGGTGAGGCTTCTTTTTCACTCATGAGGCTTCTTTTTCACTCATGAGGCTTCTTCTTCACTGGTGAGGCTTCTTCTTCACTCGTGAGGCTTCTTCTTCACTCGTGAGGCTTCTTCTTCACTCGTGAGGCTTCTTCTTCATCGTGAGGCTTCTTCACTGGTGAGGCTTCTTCTTCACTCGTGAGGCTTCTTCACTTGTGAGGCTTCTTCAAACGGGATAAAACCAGCTCAAGTTCGTGTTCACTTTTGCTTCGCCCGATGATTTTTCCACGAGCGTTTTTCTGGCACAAACGTGGGAAAAGTGTGACGAGGCCGGAGCGGCCAGAGGCAGCTGTGGCCTGGTTACGCCGGTCACTCTGGACTGACCACACGTTACACAAGCAAACGCGCCGTGTTCGGTCACATAACACACACTGGCTTTTGGTGTCGGTCAACGTGACGAGAACGACACAAAAAACGCAGATGGACACGCGTTTTTCAGCTCAAAAGGGTCGTTTTAGGCATAATCGTAGCTTTAATCGGGCTATTAACGTTAGCATTTCACATTTTCGAGCTTAAAATATTGTCTGTAGTTGGAAAACACACGTGAAACTGCTGCAGCTCCGTTTGCGAGGTGGAAAATGGCATAAACGAAGCCCTTAAGCAACGTGACTGTGGAACGAACCCAGTAATGGTTTAAAACTGTGATATGAGACGCAACGATTCTGGGAAAAATCAAACGGAGCGATTGACGAGGCTCAGAAAAACGAGACTAAACCAGCGTGAACGGAGCACAAATACAGCTCCAGGCAGCGAACGATGTCGTAATACGAGTTTAAACATCAATAAAGTCAGTTTTGCATGAAATCTGCAACTGACGGTACGAATAAAGAGTAAACTAAACCAAAACTAATGGAAAAAAGAAAGAATAACAATCTTATTTGTATGTTCCAGAGCTTAAAGTGCAATTATTTGACTTTATTTGGTGAATTTGTACCTGTTGTACATATAAATGATAGTTTTACATCAATAAAGCAGGTATTTGTGGAGAAAACGTTGAAAAATGTGTAGAAAATGACAGAAAGTGACATCACACCAGAGACAGGAAGTGACATCTTTTCAACAAAATTCAACAAAATAAAGTTGTTTTCATATACATTTCATTTGTCTAAAAAAGTGAAAGAAAAAAAGTGACATTGGATGAGCTTTGGCGCAGTGCTTGCTGGGTAATTTCCTAGTGTGACGACATCAATTACAAACAGGAAATAGAATTATAACCCTAAATTAAAAAAAATCTGTGATAAAATGTGTATAATTTGTAGCAAAATTTTAAATATATTCATCTTAATTGCATTTGAGTTCAATGAATCCAAACATAATAATAATTAAAATTTGACTCTCTGCTCACTTCAAAACTTGATCATACTTTAGAATTTACATCGAGTTTTAGTTTGAAGTATTAGTATTAAAGGAGGAATTGGACTTTATGGACGGTTATGTTTGATTCATATCTATAATTACTACACGCCACGTCAGCACTTTCAGCACAAAAGTTATCCAGCTTTTTCTTTCACCTCAAAAAGTTGTTCCTTGTCAAGAACTTTAAGACGAAGGTGGATTTATGGAGCTGAATCTAAATAACGAGGCGGCGAAACGTCTCTGGATTCCTCTGAAAAACACTCAATCTCGTCTGTCGTCCACGAGCAGAAATAATAAGCCGCTCGCACGAAACATAAAGGTGCAAATAAACCGCATTTATATCCATCGCGCGGCTCGTTAGCGACATTTACGCGCTCGTTTGCCATGGAAAACGGCGTAAACAACCGCGCGAGCATGGCCGGGCGAATCAGGCGAGCGCCGTAAACAAAAACACAACAAAAACCACAAAAGGTGCAATAAAAGAGACGACAAAGACAAACACGAGGCACGTTTTATCGTCTAAAACTGACAGAAAATGTTGACTGGAAGTGGGCGGATTCAAGGCTCTTGTTGGGGCGGGGTTTGACGTCGCCGTGGCAACTGTGGGCGAGACACAGCCGAGCATGATGGGTAACAGGAAGTGCTCCCGGTGGAGGAAACGTGAGGGTTTTGTGAGGTGGAAGTGGACGATTACGCGTGTCCTGAGGTTTGAATATTAAAGATTAAGAGGGACATAATTCAATAATAAAACGTCTTTAGGACAAACACTCGGGAGCGCGCGAGTTGGGAGTGTTTTTACTGTAGCAGGTCGTGTTTACAGTGAAGTACAGTCCACGTTCTTCCTCTGTCCTCTCCGTCCTCTCCGTCCTCTCCGTCCTCTATGTCCTCTATGTCCTCCTCGTGCACAAAGGAGCAGGTGCCTCCGTCTGTTTAAACATAATATATTCTAATAAATGCAGACGTCCCGTGTTTGTGAGGCAGAGGCGCCTTTTATGTTCCGGACGGCTCCAAATCTGTTCTGTAGCGCTCTTCTCTCCTCTCTCCTCTCTCCTCTCTCTCCTCTCTCCTCTCTCTTCTCTCCTCTCTCCTCTCTTCTCTCCTCTCTCCTCTCTTCTCTCCTCTCTCCTCTCTCTCCTCTCTCCTCTCTCCTCTCTCCTCTCTTCTCTCCTCTCTCCTCTCTTCTCTCCTCTCTCCTCTCTCTCCTCTCTCCTCTCTCCTCTCTCCTCTCTTCTCTCCTCTCTCCTCTCTCTCCTCTCTCCTCTCTCTCCTCTCTCCTCTCTCCTCTCTCCTCTTTCCTCTCTTCTCTCCTCTCTCCTCTCTCCTCTCTCTCCTCTCTCCTCTCTCCTCTCTCCTCTCTCCTCTCTCCTCTCTCCTCTCTTCTCTCTTCTCTCTTCTCTCCTCTCTCCTCTCTCTCTTCTCTCCTCTCTCCTCTCTCCTCCTCCTCTATGGCCTTCAGTTTGAGGTGAGAACAATGACCTGAGCGTTCTGGACGTCACTCACACATCGTGGACTGTCCTAGTGTTAAAGCTGAAAATGTTCAATATGATTAAATTAAAGCTACATTTAAGGTCCGGCTCATGTTCCGGCTCATGTGGCTCATGTTCTGGCTCTTGTGGCTCATGTTCCGGCTCATGTGGCTCATGTTCCGGCTCATGTGGCTCATGTTCCGGCTCATGTTCCGGCTCATGTTCCGGCTCATGTGGCTCATGTTCCGGCTCATGTTCCGGCTCATGTGGCTCATGTTCCGGCTCATGTTCCGGCTCATGTTCCGGCTCATGTGGCTCATGTGGCTCATGTTCCGGCTCATGTTCCGGCTCATGTGGCTCATGTTCCGGCTCATGTTCCGGCTCATGTGGCTCATGTTCCGGCTCATGTTCCGGCTCATGTGGCTCATGTTCCGGCTCATGTTCCGGCTCATGTTCCGGCTCATGTGGCTCATGTTCCGGCTCATGTTCCGGCTCATGTGGCTCATGTTCCGGCTCATGTTCCGGCTCATGTGGCTCATGTTCCGACTCATGTGGTTTCATGTTCCGGCTCATGTGGCTCATGTTCCGGCTCATGTGGCTCATGTTCCGGCTCATGTGGCTCATGTGGCTCATGTTCCGGCTCATGTGGCTCATGTTCCGGCTCATGTGGCTCATGTTCCGGCTCATGTTCCGGCTCATGTTCCGGCTCATGTTCCGGCTCATGTGGCTCATGTTCCGGCTCATGTTCCGGCTCATGTGGCTCATGTTCCGACTCATGTGGCTCATGTTCCGGCTCATGTGGCTCATGTTCCGGCTCATGTTCCGGCTCATGTTCCGGCTCATGTTCCGGCTCATGTGGCTCATATTCCGGCTCATGTTCCTCTGGTCAGGATCATAAGTTCCTGTGGTCAGGATAATAAGTTCCTGTGGTCGTCAGGATCATAAGTTCCTGTCGTCAGGATCATAAGTTCCTGTCGTCAGGATCATAAGTTCCTGTCGTCAGGATCATAAGTTCCTGTCGTCAGGATCATAAGTTCCTGTCGTCAGGATCATAAGTTCCTGTCGTCAGGATCATAAGTTCCTGTGGTCAGGATCATACGTTCCTGTGGTCAGGATCATAAGTTCTTGTGGTCAGGATCATAAGTTCCTGTGGTCGTCAGGATCATACGTTCCTGTGGTCGTCAGGATCATAAGTTCTTGTGGTCGTCAGGATCGTAAGTTCCTGTGGTCAGGATCATAAGTTCCTGTGGTCAGGATCATAAGTTCTTGTGGTCAGGATCATAAGTTCCTGTGGTCGTCAGGATCATAAGTTCCTGTGGTCAGGATCATAAGTTCCTGTGGTCAGGATCATAAGTTCCTGTCGTTAGGATCATAAGTTCCTGTCGTCAGGATCATAAGTTCCTGTGGTCAGGATCATAAGATCCTGTGGTCGTCAGGATCATACGTTCCTGTGGTCAGGATCATAAGTTCCTGTCGTCAGGATCATAAGTTCCTGTGGTCAGGATCATACGTTCCTGTGGTCAGGATCATAAGTTCTTGTGGTCGTCAGGATCATAAGTTCCTGTGGTCGTCAGGATCATAAGTTCTTGTGGTCAGGATCATAAGTTCCTGTGGTCAGGATCATAAGTTCCTGTGGTCAGGATCATAAGTTCTTGTGGTCAGGATCATAAGTTCCTGTGGTCGTCAGGATCATAAGTTCTTGTGGTCAGGATCATAAGTTCCTGTGGTCAGGATCATAAGTTCCTGTGGTCAGGATCATAAGTTCCTGTGGTCAGGATCATAAGTTCCTGTGGTCAGGAGCCGCTGGAGCGACGTGGACAAAAGTTTGTTTGAATTATATTTAAAAAGTCAATGACCTGAACAAAAGAATTACACGCTGCACATTATTGAACAATGAGGTCACGGACTGGCGTTTAGTCCTGGTTTAGACCTGGTTTAGACCTGGTTTAGACCTGGTTTAGACCAGGTTTAGACCGGGTTTGGACCTAGTTTAGACCAGGTTTAGTCCTGGTTTAGTCCTGGTTTAGACCTGGTTTGGTTCGGTAGAGTTTTATTGATCTGTGAGAATCTTCACAGTCTTTAAAGTAAAGGTCAGACAGGACAATAACAGACAAATAAAACTGGACTTATGATTGAGAGAGAGAGAGAGAGAGAGAGAGAGAGAGGGGGAGAGAGAGAGAAAGAGAGAGAGAGAGAGGGGGGGGAGAGGGAGAGAGAGAGGGGGAGAGGCAGAGAGAGAGGGAGAGATGGAGAGGAGAGAGAGAGAGGGGGAGAGAGAGAGAGAGAGAGAGGGGGAGAGGGAGAGAGAGAGAGGGGGGGGAGAGGGAGAGAGAGAGAGAGAGAGAGAGGGGGGGGAGAGGGAGAGAGAGAGGGGGAGAGGGAGAGAGAGAGAGAGAGGGGGGGGAGAGGGAGAGAGAGAGGGGGAGAGGGAGAGAGAGAGGGGAGATGGAGAGGAGAGAGAGAGTGTTATACCGACAGTGAACAGCAGGGGGCATTTGATCAATCACAGAAAAATACTGGACTATGACCTGAAAACCACACCTGACCACACCTGACCTCACCTGACCTCACCTGACCTGACCACACCTGACCTCACCTGACCTCACCTGACCACACCTGACCTCACCTGACCTCACCTGACCACATCTGACCTCACCTGACCTCACCTGACCTGACCACACCTGACTACACCTGACCTCACCTGACCTCACCTGACCTGACCACACCTGACTACACCTGACTTCACCTGTCCACACCTGACCTCACCTGACCACACCTGACCTCACCTGACCACACCTCACCTGACCACACCTGACCTCACCTGACCTCACCTGACCACACTGGACCTCACCTGACCACAACTGACCTCACCTGACCACACCTGACCTCACCTGACCACACCTGACCTCACCTGACCACACCTGGCATCACCTGACCGCATCTCACCTGACCACACCTGACCTCCTCTGACCACACCTGACCACACCTGACCTCACCTGACCTCACCTGACCACACTTGACCTCACCTGACCACACCTGGCATCACCTGACGACACCTCACCTGACCACACCTGACCTCACCTCACCTGACCACACCTGACCTCACCTGACCACACCTGGCATCACCTGACCACATCTCACCTGACCACACCTGACCTCCTCTGACCACACCTGACCTCACCTCACCTGACCTCACCTGACCACACCTGACCTCACCTCACCTGACCACACCTGACCACACCTGACCACACCTGACCTCACCTGACCTCACCTCACCTGACCACACCTGACCACACCTGACCACACCTGACCTCACCTCACTTGACCACACCTGACCACACCTGACCTCACCTGACCTCACCTGACCTCACCTCACCTGACCACACCTGACCACACCTGACCTCACCTGACCACACCTCACCTGACCACACCTCACCTCACCTCACCTGACCACACCTGACCTCACCTGACCACACCTGGCATCACCTGACCACATCTCACCTGACCACACCTGACCTCCTCTGACCACACCTGACCTCACCTCACCTGACCTCACCTGACCACACCTGACCTCACCTCACCTGACCACACCTGACCTCACCTGACCTCACCTGACCTCACCTCACCTGACCACACCTGACCACACCTGACCTCACCTGACCACACCTCACCTGACCACACCTGACCTCCTCTGACCACACCTGACCTCACCTGACCTCACCTGACCTCACCTGACCTCACCATAACTCTCTCGCCCCAGGGCAGCTGTGGCTACAGGAGCATGAGCCGGTTTGGAGTGAATAAACTGAGCTAAAGTGTCTAAAACGTCTGAAGAGTGTAAATCATGTCTTTTCTTTCACAAAGCTCTGGTCCTTTTCTCTCTCATAAACATGATCGTTCCAATCTAAAGGTCCTGTTTTCCCTCTGAAGCTGATGTTGTTGTTGTTGTTGTTGTTGCAGGTCAAAGGTCACAAACACCCACCCAATCAGACGTATTTAGCTCCAGGAACTCGTACGTTTTTTCAAACGTGTGAGATGTGGACGGTGTGTGGGCGTTTCCATGTTCATCCACTTCTGCTTTTCCAGAGTTAGCGTTAGCATTTAGCGAGGGCTTCAAGTGTGCGCTGTGAACATGAAGGAGATTATCCTTTATCTTTGTGGAGGAAGAACGAGAGAGAGAGAGAGAGAGAGAGAGAGGAGAGAGGGAGAGAGAGACGGAGGGAGGGAGGAGGAGAGAGGGGGAGGGAGGGAGAGAGAGGGAGGGAGGGAGAGAGAGGGAGGGAGGGAGAGAGAAAGGGCCTAAAGAGCACCTTTAAGGGCCTAAAGAGCACCTTTAAGGGCCTAAAGAGCACCTTTAAGGGCCTAAAGAGCACCTTTAAGGGCCTAAAGAGCACCTCTAAGAGCCTAAAGAGCACCTTTAAGGGCCTAAAGAGCACCTCTAAGGGCCTAAAGAGCACCTCTAAGGGCCTAAAGAGCACCTTTAAGGGCCCAAAGAGCACCTTTAAGGGCCTAAAGAGCACCTTTAAGGGCCTAAAGAGCACCTCTAAGGGCCTAAAGAGCACCTTTAAGAGCCTAAAGAGCACCTTTAAGGGCCTAAAGAGCACCTTTAAGGGCCTAAAGAGCACCTTTAAGGGCCTAAAGAGCACCTCTAAGGGCCTAAAGAGCACCTTTAAGAGCCTAAAGAGCACCTTTAAGGGCCTAAAGAGCACCTTTAAGGGCCTAAAGAGCACCTTTAAGAGCCTAAAGAGCACCTTTAAGGGCCTAAAGAGCACCTTTAAGAGCCTAAAGAGCACCTTTAAGGGCCTAAAGAGCACCTCTAAGAGCCTAAAGAGCACCTTTAAGGGCCTAAAGAGCCTGTTTCTCCAGGTTCAGTCCCAGCGCTGCAGAGCCTGATTATCTGTCACGATTTCAGCTTCGTCACTGCTGCTGCTCCTGTTTCCTCCTGTGTCTCCTCTGCTCGTTCTGATGATTCAGACGTGGCATTGAGCTGCTCTGCACCACCTCAAACACCGCCTGAAACACCGCCTGAAACACCACCTCAAACACCACCTCAAACACCGCCTGAAACACCGCCTGAAACACCACCTCAAACACCACCTCAAACACCGCCTGAAACACCGCCTGAAACACCATCTGAAACACCGCCTGAAACACCGCCTGAAACACCGCCTGAAACACCGCCTGAAACACCACCTGAAACACCACCTGAAACACCGCCTGAAACACCGCCTGAAACACCACCTGAAACACCACCTCAAACACCACCTCAAACACCACCTCAAACACCGCCTGAAACACCGCCTGAAACACCGCCTGAAACACCACCTGAAACACCGCCTGAAACACCACCTGAAACACCACCTGAAACACCGCCTGAAACACCGCCTGAAACACCGCCTGAAACACCGCCTGAAACACCACCGGAAAAACACCACCTGAAACACCGCCTGAAACACCGCCTGAAACACCGCCTGAAACACCGCCTGAAACACCGCCTGAAACACCACCTGAAACACCACCTGCTTTAGTCTGTCGCATTCACCTTTGAGAACATTTAAATTCACAAAAGAGAAAATATACACACTAAAGATGGATCATAATGAGGACATTATAGTCCCGCTTTAGTCCTGCTTTAGACCTGCTTTAGACCTGCTTTAGACCTGCTTTAGACCTGCTTTAGTCCTGCTTTAGTCCCACTTTAGTCCTGCTTTAGACCTGCTTTAGACCTGCTTTAGTCCCGCTTTAGTCCTGCTTTAGTCCTGCTTTAGACCCGCTTTAGTCCCGCTTTAGTCCTGCTTTAGAACTGCTTTAGACCTGCTTTAGACCTGCTTTAGTCCTGCTTTAGTCCTGCTTTAGACCCGCTTTAGACCTGCTTTAGACCTGCTTTAGACCTGCTTTAGACCTGCTTTAGTCCTGCTTTAGTCCCACTTTAGTCCTGCTTTAGACCTGCTTTAGACCTGCTTTAGTCCCGCTTTAGTCCTGCTTTAGACCTGCTTTAGACCTGCTTTAGACCTGCTTTAGTCCTGCTTTAGTCCCACTTTAGTCCTGCTTTAGACCTGCTTTAGACCTGCTTTAGTCCCGCTTTAGTCCTGCTTTAGTCCCGCTTTAGACCCGCTTTAGTCCCGCTTTAGTCCCGCTTTAGTCCTGCTTTAGTCCTGCTTTAGACCTGCTTTAGACCCACTTTAGACCCACTTTAGACCTGCTTTAGTCTTGCTTTAGTCCCGCTTTAGACCCGCTTTAGTCCTGCTTTAGTCCTGATCCTGCCACTCTGCCACAGCAGCACAGGCAGAACGTGCACATCGTGAGCTCAGAGGAAACACCATTAATACTGAGAGTTTTTCCTTTTTTCACTTGCTCTCGAATCAAACTTTCATGATGAATGATTCTGCAGCACGTTCTCCTCCTCTTGTCGTTCCATCCGTCTTCCTCGCCTCCTCTGCACCTCCTCTTCCCCTCTGCACCTCCTCTTCTCCTCAGCAGCTCCTCTTCCCCTCTGCACCTCCTCTTCCCCTCTGCACCTCCTCGCCTCCTCTGCACCTCCTCTTCCCCTCTGCACCTCCTCGCCTCCTCTGCACCTCCTCTTCTCCTCTGCACCTCCTCTTCTCCTCTGCACTTCCTCTTCTCCTCTGCAGCTCCTCTTCTCCTCTGCAGCTCCTCTTCTCCTCTGCACCTCCTCTTCTCCTCTGCACCTTCTCTTCTCCTCTGCAGCTCCTCTTCTCCTCTGCAGCTCCTCTTCTCCTCTGCAGCTACTCTTCTCCTCTGCAGCTCCTCTTCTCCTCTGCAGCTCCTCTTCTCCTCTGCAGCTCCTCTTCTCCTCTGCACCTTATCATCTCCTCTGCAGCTCCTCTTCTCCTCTGCACCTCCTCTTCTCCTCTGCAGCTCCTCTGCAGCTCCTCGCCTCCTCCTCTTCTCCTCTGCACCTCTTCTTCTCCTCTGCAGCTACTCTTCTCCTCTGCAGCTCCTCTTCTCCTCTGCAGCTCCTCTTCTCCTCTGCAGCTCCTCTTCTCCTCTGCACCTTATCATCTCCTCTGCAGCTCCTCTTCTCCTCTGCACCTCCTCTTCTCCTCTGCAGCTCCTCTGCAGCTCCTCGCCTCCTCCTCTTCTCCTCTGCACCTCTTCTTCTCCTCTGCAGCTCCTCTGCAGCTCCTCGCCTCCTCCTCTTCTCCTCTGCACCTCCTCTTCTCCTCTGCAGCTCCTCTGCAGCTCCTCGCCTCCTCCTCTTCTCCTCTGCACCTCCTCTTCTCCTCTGCAGCTCCTCACAGCGCTGCTCTCCTCCCGTGTAATCCTCGTGTTCCTCGTGTTGGTCTGATTGGCCTGAGCATTTCGTTAAGCACGGAGGCCCCGTGGAGGCCCGGGCGAGGGCCCGGCGAGGGCTCGGCGTCTCTCGGCTGGAGGTCATTGTCTGGACCGGTCACTGCACCTCGTAAGCGTCTGAATGATTGAACGAGCCTTTGTGACACGTTAGTTTATGTCTGTTTGATTCGATTAAAAATACTCTTAAACGAGACATTTAGTATTTTAATGAGTCGATAATGAAAACGTGGAGCGCGGCGTGCAAATGAGTGTAAGTGAGAGTGAAGAGCCGCCTGGCTAGCTCGCCGTTAGTGTCACCACTTCCTGTCCAGTTGTGTCTTTGTGTATTTTTGGGGAGCGACGCTAAAATTACAAATACTGTACCAGATTTTTACCGTTTTAAAATGTGAAAAACAAAAGTAGTTCTTTTTAAACCATTTGCAGCGGTCGTAAATTATTCCTTTCACATCTTTCAGAGCTGTCCCAGTAACGCTAACTACAGCTAGCATGCTAACAGCGCACTTCCTGCTCCACAGAGGATAAAATACATTAAAATCAGAGGCACAAAGCACACAGAAGCCTTATTTTGACCCCAAGAGCTGTTTTTACAAAATTTGGATTATAAATTGCACCAGCCAAAAAATGCATAATAGAGAAAAAAAAACATATAAGTTGCACTTGAGTATGAAGTGTGAACATAATATCACATATAAGTCGCTCCGGAGTATAAGTATATAAGTATATAAGTATAAATATAACTATAAGTCGCACCCCGGCCAAAACTATGAAAAAACTGTGACTTATAGTCCGTAAAATACGGGAGTCGTTCCTTATATATTACGCTTTAGCGACACTTAGCATTAGCGTGAGGCACATGGAGCTAGCTCGCCACAGCGTGAGCTTTAACACGTTATGTTTTACCATTTTAATTAAGATCAGATTAAAGCTTTAGATCATAATCGTCACGTCCAGGTAACGAGCCCGTTACAAAGTCGACTATTTATCATGTTCAACTCCTAATGAGGTTCCACCAAAGAGAAAGATATTCAGGAATATTTTAGCAGTTTTATGAATAAAATAATCCTGCAAATCTGCTCCATTAAAGGCACTCTATTAAAGGCACTCCATTAAAGGCACTCCATTAAAGGCACTCCATTAAAGGCACTCCATTAAAGGCACTCTATTAAAGGCACTCTATTAAAGGCACTCCATTAAAGGCACTCCATTAAAGGCACTCCATTAAAGCGCTCCATTAAAGGCACTCCATTAAAGGCACTCCATTAAAGGGACTCCATTAAAGGCACTCTATTAAAGGCACTCCATTAAAGGCACTCCATTAAAGGCAATCCATTAAAGCACTCCATTAAAGGCACTCCATTAAAGGCACTCCATTAAAGGCACTCTATTAAAGGCACTCCATTAAAGGCACTCCATTAAAGGCACTCTATTAAAGGCACTCCATTAAAGGCACTCCATTAAAGGCAATCCATTAAAGGCACTCTATTAAAGGCACTCCATTAAAGGCACTCTATTAAAGGCACTCCATTAAAGGCACTCTATTAAAGGCACTCTATTAAAGGCACTCCATTAAAGGCACTCCATTAAAGGCAATCCATTAAAGGCACTCCATTAAAGGCACTCCATTAAAGGCACTCCTTTAAAGGCACTCCATTAAAGGCACTCTATTAAAGGCACTCCATTAAAGGCACTCCATTAAAGGCAATCCATTAAAGGCACTCCGTTAAAGGCACTCTATTAAAGGCACTCCATTAAAGGCACTCTATTAAAGGCACTCCATTGAAGGCACTCCATTAAAGGCACTGCATTAAAGCACACCATTAAAGGCACTCCATTAAAGGCACTCCATTAAAGGCACTCTATTAAAGGCACTCCATTAAAGGCACTCCATTAAAGGCACTCCATTAAAGGCACTCTATTAAAGGCACTCCATTAAAGGCACTCCATTAAAGGCAATCTATTAAAGGCACTCCATTAAAGGCACTCCATTAAAGGCACTCCATTAAAGGCACTCCATTAAAGACACTCCATTAAAGGCAATCTATTAAAAGGCACTCCATTAAAGGCAATCTATTAAAAGGCACTCCATTAAAGGCACTCCATTAAAGACACTCCATTAAAGGCACTCCATTAAAGGCACTCTATTAAAGGCACTCCATTAAAGGCACTCTAATAAAGTACTATGACTATAAAGTACTATGACTGTGAAGTAATATAACTATGAAGTACTATGACGATGAAGGGTTGTGGTCCTTCTCACAGTCCAGGTCCGCCTCTCTCTCCTCATTGGTCCTTCTCACAGTCCAGGTCCGCTTCTCTCTCCTCATTGGTCCTTCTCACAGTCCAGGTCCGCCTCTCTCTCCTCATTGGTCCTTCTCACAGTCCAGGTCCGCTTCTCTCTCCTCATTGGTCCTTCTCACAGTCCAGGTCCGCCTCTCTCTCCTCATTGGTCCTTCTCACAGTCCAGGTCCGCTTCTCTCTCCTCATTGGTCCTTCTCACAGTCCAGGTCCGCTTCTCTCTCCTCATTGGTCCTTCTCACAGTCCAGGTCCGCCTCTCTCTCCTCATTGGTCCTTCTCACAGTCCAGGTCCGCCTCTCTCTCCTCATTGGTCCTTCTCACAGTCCAGGTCTGCCTCTCTCTCCTCATTGGTCCTTCTCACAGTCCAGGTCCGCCTCTCTCTCCTCATTGGTCCTTCTCACAGTCCAGGTCCGCCTCTCTCTCCTCATTGGTCCTTCTCACAGTCCAGGTCTGCCTCTCTCTCCTCATTGGTCCTTCTCACAGTCCAGGTCCGCCTCTCTCTCCTCATTGGTCCTTCTCACAGTCCAGGTCCGCCTCGCTCTCCTCATTGGTCCTTCTCACAGGCCAGGTCCGCTTCTCTCTCCTCATTGGTCCTTCTCAGTGCCGCTCTGAGCCTTTGTTTCAGTCGAGCTGAGTCAGGCCCAGTTCCTCTGGATCAGCAAATACTGAAACCCCAAAGACTCCAAAGTACTGCAGTCAATACTACTGCTACTGCTGCTGCTGCTGCTACTACTACTACTACTACTACTACTACTACTACTACTACTATCATCAGAGCTAAAATATACATATGAAATGTCCCAAGAGTCTCAGCGTGAGAGACTTTGAATAATCATGTGCTCCTCCCCCCTTCTCCTTACCCGCCTCCCCCTCCTCCTCCCCCGCCTCCCCCTCCTCCCCCCTTCTCCTCCCCCGCCTCCCCCCTCGGCCCATCCCCTCGTTTCAGAACGATAAGACCTTTGTCCTCACATTATCATTTTAATATATTAGATATTTGAAAGTTCAAAAGTTCAGAAAATGCCAAACTAAAATGAGGTTGAACTATTTCAGTGAATCTTCCACAGAGCTACAAAAGTGAGCTACAGGCTCGTATGCTAATGAGGGATCCACCCATACCACGTGATCGGTGCCAGGGGCCTGTGGTGGTCGAGAATCTGGATCTAGTGGATCGCAAACCTCGAGGACACGTCCAGGACACACCCAGGACACGCCCAGGACACGCCCAGGACACACCCAGGACACGCCCAGGACACACCCAGGACACGCCCAGGACACACCCAGGACACACCCAGGACACACCCAGGACACGCCCAGGACACACCCAGGACACGCCCAGGACACGCCCAGGACACACCCAGGACACGCCCAGGACACGCCCAGGACACACCCAGGACACACCCAGGATACGCCCAGGACACACCCAGGACACGCCCAGGACACGCCCAGGACACACCCAGGACACACCCAGGACACACCCAGGACACGCCCAGGACACGCCCAGGACACGCCCAGGACACACCCAGGACACACCCAGGACATGCCCAGGACACACCCAGGACACGCCCAGGACATGCCCTTCAAAGAAAAGAACACTGACCCCTTGTGGCGAGGCAGGACAGATGTAAACGTCATCGTCTGGACGAATGAGGGATAAACATGCCCCTGGTGGTTAAAATGTCCTTGTTTTTTACTCATCTTTGATTCTGATCGTTTCTATCCAGAATTATAGAAACGTGGATTTGTGTGGAATGTTTGACGTTGGCGGCTCGGAAACGGTTTTAAAGTCTGTTTATGATTCATTTGCGGTCGAGACGTTACAAGTTTTACGCTAAATCATACTATCTGAAGAAAAGGAACGAGTTTGACTGACACGATGCAAATGTTTTCACTCGGTTTATGATTTATATCTGTCACTGGCCTGAAGTTCTGTATCTTCTGTATGAATAACAAACCAGTGACTCAAGTTCTACAACGGGAACACAGCCGATTCCTCTCCTCCTCCTTCTCCTCCTCCTCTTCCTTCCTCCTCCTTCATCTTCCTCCTCCTCCTCCTCCTTTTCCTTCCTCCTCCTCCATCTTCCTCCTCCTTCATCCTCCTTCTCCTCCTCCTCCTCCTCCTCCTCCATCTTCCTCCTCCTCCATCTTCCTCCTCCTCCTCCTCCTCTTCCATCTTCCTCTCTCCTCCTCCTCTTCCTCCTCCTTCATCTTCCTCCTCCTCCTCCTGCACCTTCCTCTCTCCTCCATCTTCCTCCTCCTCCTCCATCTTCCTCCTCCTCCATCTTCCTCCTCCTCCTCCTCTTCCATCTTCCTCTCTCCTCCTCCTCTTCCTCCTCCTTCATCTTCCTCCTCCTCCTCCTGCACCTTTCTCTCTCCTCCATCTTCATCCTCCTCCATCTTCCTCCTCCTCCATCTTCCTCCTCCTCCTCCTCTTCCTCCTCCTTCATCTTCCTCCTCCTCCTCCTGCACCCTCCTCCTCCTTCATCTTCCTCCTCCTCCTCCTCCTCCACCTTCCTCTCTCCTTCATCTTCACAGCGGTCCTTTTATAACCCACAGGGGGATCGTCGTGTAAACATGTCACTCGGGCAGAAGGAGGAGGAGTCGTTAAAGCGATCGGGCGTCGCTCTGGCAGCGCCTCCAGATGGAGACGTGGAGGCGCTTTTTATAGAAACAAAGCCTTTACACGTCGTCGTCGCACTGACAGCTCTCGCCGCGCCAATTAAGTGCAATAACGTGGGCGGCGAGGGAAGCCAGGGCGACCGCCAATCACCGCCGCAAACCCTCAGTATTCTTATGTTTCTAATCCAAACTTTGACTTTTAAACCCGTCGTCCTCACGCCCGACTCGACCGCGCTCTCCCTCTGTGTGTTGTGAGTGAACCTGCTCCCCGGACACTTGCATCACCTTCACTCCCACAATGCTCCTCTGCGGCGCACAGGCCCCGCCCCCTCCCTCCGTCCGTCCGGATACAAACACAATGTGCTCTGATCTACGAGGACTCCGAGGGGGAAACGGTGACGCCGGATCAAGGGCGTTCGACCTCATCGCCGCGGATACTACATCGAGCGCCCGAACCCGCTGCTTATCTCTGTGATTTGACCAGGTTCCTGACCCAGTGCGCCGGCGATACCACGAGATCACAGGAGATAGCACGAGATCACAGGAGATACCACGAGATCACAGGAGATACCACGAGATCACAGGAGATACCACGAGATCACAGGAGATAACACGAGATCACAGGAGATAACACGAGATCACAGGAGATACCACGAGATCACAGGAGATATTACGAGATCACAGGAGATAACACGAGATCACAGGAGATAACACGAGATCACAGGAGATAACACGAGATCACAGGAGATACCACGAGATCACAGGAGATACCACGAGATCACAGGAGATAACACGAGATCACAGGAGATAACACGAGATCACAGGAGAAACCACAAGATCACAGGAGATACCACGAGATCACAGGAGATACCACGAGATCACAGGAGATACCACGAGATCACAGGAGATACCACGAGATCACATGAGCTACCACGAGATCACAGGAGATAACACGAGATCACAGGAGATACCACGAGATCACATGAGCTACCACGAGATCACAGGAGATAACACGAGATCACAGGAGATAACACGAGATCACAGGAGATAACACGAGATCACAGGAGAAACCACGAGATCACAGGAGATACCACGAGATCACAGGAGATACCATGAGATCACAGGCGATACCACGAGATCACAGGAGATACCACGAGATCACATGAGCCACCACGAGATCACATGAGCTACCACGAGATCACAGGAGAAACCACGAGATCACAGGAGATACCACGAGATCACATGAGCTACCACGAGATCACAGGAGAAACCACGAGATCACAGGAGATACCACGAGATCACATGAGCTACCACGAGATCACAGGAGAAACCACGAGATCACATGAGATACCACGAGATCACAGGAGAAACCACGAGATCACAGGAGATACCACGAGATCACAGGAGATACCACGAGATCACAGGAGATACCACGAGATCACATGAGATACCACGAGATCACAGGAGATACCACGAGATCACAGGAGATACCACGAGATCACGGGAGATACGAGATCACAGGAGATACCACGAGATCACAGGAGAGACCACGAGATCACAGGAGATACCACGAGATCACAGGAGATACAACGAGATCACAGAAAACAAGAGTGTGTGTGTAAAAAAGTAAGATTAAAGTCACTCAAAAGGACGTGAATATGACGTTAAAATCACCCTGAATAATCACTCGACTTACACGAATATTAAAGGTCTAAGACGCCATCAACTGATCAATCCACTACATTCAAACTGTATGAGCGTTTTGTCTGTGTTGTAATGATGTGTAACTTTTCTGGAGGCGGGGCCAGCTTGTCTCCATGGAGATGTTGTAGCGTTGCCGTGAATGTTCCACAATATGACATTGCAATAGGTCAAGTCACAGGTCAGGAAATATGTGGTGAGACAAGGCATTTATCAGCAATAAAAACACAAAGAATCATATGGTACATGCCATACTGCGGAACATTCCAGACAAAGGAACGATATCTCCATGTGTTTTTGTCCGCTCTGTCGTTCGACGCGACGCTGCAGAACTCTACGCCTGTCGCCAGATAAAGACATGAGTTAAATATCAGCGTGTTTTGATGGCAACAATTATAAAATGGTTAAAATCTCCAAAAACATTTACACTTCAAATGGACTAATTAATGATTGCAATATCATGGAAGATATTGCAATAGTATCGGTAATATACGGTATCGATATTGAAAAAAAAAGTACTTTCTGGCCCGGCAGCTGCGGTGTAAAATGGGGAGAGAGCGGGTAGAGACATTCGTCAAATAGTCGAGGCCAGGAAAAGGAATCGTAGCAGCTGAAATAGTGACCGGATGTTGCTTGCTTTAAACCACCAGCACCACCAGCACCACCAGCACCACCAGCACCACTACACCACCAGCACCACCAGCACCACTACACCACCAGCACCACCAGCACCACCAGCACCACCAGCACCACCAGCACCACCAGCACCACCAGCACCACTACACCACCAGCACCACCAGCACCACTACACCACCAGCACCACCAGCACCACTACACCACCAGCACCACCAGCACCAACAGCACCACCAGCACCACTACACCAGCACCACCAGCACCACTACACCACCAGCACCACTTCACCACCAGCACCACTACACCACCAGCACCACCAGCACCACTACACCACCAGCACCACCAGCACCACTACACCACCAGCACCACCAGCACCACTACACCACCAGCACCACTTCACCACCAGCACCACCAGCACCACTACACCACTAGCACCACCAGCACCACCAGCACCACTACACCACCAGCACCACTACACCACCAGCACCACCAGCACCACCAGTACCACTACACCACCAGCACCACCAGCACCACCAGTACCACTACACCACCAGCACCACCAGCACCACTACACCACCAGCACCACCAGCACCACCAGCACCAACAGCACAACCAGCACCACTACACCACCAGCACCACCAGCACCACTACACCACCAGCACCACTTCACCACCAGCACCACTACACCACCAGCACCACTACACCACCAGCACCACTTCACCACCAGCACCACCAGCACCACTACACCACCAGCACCACCAGCACCACTACACCACCAGCACCACCAGCACCACCAGCACCACTACACCACCAGCACCACCAGCACCACTACACCACCAGCACCACTACACCACCAGCACCACTTCACCACCAGCACCACCAGCACCACTACACCACCAGCACCACCAGCACCACTACACCACCAGCACCACCAGCACCACTACACCACCAGCACCACCAGCACCACTACACCACCAGCACCACTACACCACCAGCACCACCAGCACCACCAGTACCACTACACCACCAGCACCACTACACCACCAGCACCACCAGCACCACTACACCACCAGCACCACTACACCACCAGCACCACCAGCACCACCAGCACCACCAGCACCACTACACCACCAGCACCACTACACCACTGCACCACCAGCACCACCAAAACCACCAGCACCACCAGCACCACCAGCACCACCAGAACCACCAGCACCACCAGCACCACTACACCACCAGCACCACCAGCACCACTACACCACCAGCACCACCAGCACCACCAGCACCACCAGAACCACCAGCACCACCAGCACCACTACACCACCAGCACCACCAGCACCACTACACCACCAGCACCACCAGCACCAACAGCACCACCAGCACCACTACACCAGCACCACCAGCACCACTACACCACCAGCACCACTACACCACCAGCACCACTTCACCACCAGCACCACTACACCACCAGCACCACCAGCACCACTACACCACCAGCACCACCAGCACCACTACACCACCAGCACCACCAGCACCACTACACCACCAGCACCACTTCACCACCAGCACCACCAGCACCACTACACCACTAGCACCACCAGCACCACCAGCACCACTACACCACCAGCACCACTACACCACCAGCACCACCAGCACCACCAGTACCACTACACCACCAGCACCACCAGCACCACCAGTACCACTACACCACCAGCACCACCAGCACCACTACACCACCAGCACCACCAGCACCACCAGCACCAACAGCACAACCAGCACCACTACACCACCAGCACCACCAGCACCACTACACCACCAGCACCACTTCACCACCAGCACCACTACACCACCAGCACCACTACACCACCAGCACCACTTCACCACCAGCACCACCAGCACCACTACACCACCAGCACCACCAGCACCACTACACCACCAGCACCACCAGCACCACTACACCACCAGCACCACCAGCACCACTACACCACCAGCACCACTACACCACCAGCACCACTTCACCACCAGCACCACCAGCACCACTACACCACCAGCACCACCAGCACCACTACACCACCAGCACCACCAGCACCACTACACCACCAGCACCACCAGCACCACTACACCACCAGCACCACTACACCACCAGCACCACCAGCACCACCAGTACCACTACACCACCAGCACCACTACACCACCAGCACCACCAGCACCACTACACCACCAGCACCACTACACCACCAGCACCACCAGCACCACCAGCACCACCAGCACCACTACACCACCAGCACCACTACACCACTGCACCACCAGCACCACCAAAACCACCAGCACCACCAGCACCACCAGCACCACCAGAACCACCAGCACCACCAGCACCACTACACCACCAGCACCACCAGCACAACTACACCACCAGCACCACCAGCACCACCAGCACCACCAGAACCACCAGCACCACCAGCACTACTACACCACCAGCACCACCAGCACCACCAGCACCACCAGCACCACCAGAACCACCAGCACCACCAGCACCACTACACCACCAGCACCACTACACCACCAGCACCACCAGCACCACCAGCACCACCAGAACCACCAGCACCACCAGCACCACCAGCACAACTACACCACCAGCACCACCAGCACCACTACACCACCAGCACCACTAGCACCACCAGCACCACCAGCACCACTACACCACCAGCACCACCAGCACCACTACACCACCAGCACCACTAGCACCACCAGCACCACCAGCACCATTGCACCACCAGCACCACGAGCACCACCAGCACCACCAGCACCACTACACCACCAGCACCACTACACCACCAGCACCACCAGAACCACCAGCACCACCAGCACCACTGCACCACTGCACCACCAGCACCACCAGCACCACCAGCACCACCAGCACCACCAGAACCACCAGCACCACCAGCACCACTACACCACCAGCACCACCAGCACCACCAGCTCCACTACACCACCAGCACCACCAGTACCACCAGCACCACCAGAACCACCAGCACCACCAGCACCACTACACCACCAGCACCACCAGCACCACCAGCACCACCAGCACCACTACACCACCAGCACCACTACACCACCAGCACCACCAGCACCACCAGCACCACCAGAACCACCAACACCACCAGCACCACTACACCACCAGCACCACCAGCACCACTACACCACCAGCACCACCAGCACCACCAGAACCACCAACACCACCAGCACCACTACACCACCAGCACCACCAGCACCACTACACCACCAGCACCACCAGCACCACCAGCACCACCAGCACCACTACACCACCAGCACCACTACACCACCAGCACCACCAGCACCACCAGCACCACCAGAACCACCAACACCACCAGCACCACTACACCACCAGCACCACCAGCACCACTACACCACCAGCACCACCAGCACCACTACACCACCAGCACCACCAGCACCACTACACCACCAGCACCACCAGCACCACTACACCACCAGCACCACTAGCACCACCAGCACCACCAGCACCACTGCACCAACAGCACCACCAGCACCAACAGCACCACCAGCACCACTGCACCACCAGCACCACCAGCACCACCAGCACCACCAGCACCACTAGCACCACCAGCACCACTGCACCACCAGCACCACCAGCAACACCAGCACCACTGCACCACCAGCACCACCAGCACCACCAGCACCACCAGCACCACCAGCACCACCAGGCATGAATATCAGCACCAGTCTTGGCACCAATATCGGCATCAGTATCGGCATCAGTATCGGCATAAATATCGGCACCAATATCGGCATCAGTATCGGCATAAATATCGGCATCACTATCTCAAAAAGCTGGAGCTCCTCCCCTCTTACCGTTGTAGAGACTGTGCTGTGGACTGGCCTCCTCCCCCGCTGCTCTCCGGCGCCCCCTGTCCTGTCCCGGGGACCCCGCGCCGCCGCCGTACCGGCCCTTGCCCTGCTCGGCGGCGCCGCCCTGCTGCGGGAAGAGGTGGCGCGGGTGGTGCCGGGCGGACTCCGGGCTCCCCACGATCACCCGGTTCTTCCGCACGTGCTCCGGCGTCCCCATCGGCGAGCCCCCGCAGCTCGCCGCTTTCCCCGGCCGTGGCGACCTCTGGCTCAGCTCCGGGCTGGACCTGTTGTTCCGCCCCGGCTGCTGCGAGATGTAAACGCGGCCTGTTAAATCCGAGTGCCGGGGTTGGTAGTCGCCCGGATGCCTGCTCGGCGACTTGTGCCTGTCCGGAATGTGCGCGTCCAGGTTGGTCAGCGACCCCCCGCGCGGCCGGCAGCTCTGCGGGAACGTGTGGTACTCCGGGGTGGAGCTGTGCCTCCGTCCCGACGACACGTGCTTAGGGTCTGTACATTTCCCCGATACTTCGCAGCGTTTGTTCTCGGGTTTGGCGCTCGGGTGGGCGTATCCCAGATTGAGCTTGCCGTGCGGGTTGTCGGGGGAGTCCGTGCTGCCCGCGCTGGACGTGCTGCTCCCGTCGCCGAGGTCGCGCAGCAGGCCGGGCGCGGGTCCGCTCTGGCTGCTCTGGCTGTCGATCGAACCCCTGCACCCGCCCTGCTCGCCGGCGGCCCCGCCCCCCGCGCCGCTACTGGCCGCCGCCCGCTCCTCCTCCAGCATCAGACACACCTCCTTGAGCTCCAGGTTCTCCCGGAGGACCTCGGCCTGCTTGGTCTCCAGCTCCCGCAGCTTCTGTAGGTAGATGGTGACATCTTTGCGCATGATGCCGGCGCTGAACCGGCCCAGGCGCTGCCACTCCCGAGAAACACGCTTTCCCTTTTGTCGGTCGTCGTCCAGGAAACAGCAGAGGTCCCTCAGCTCCTGGTTGTCCTCCTGCAGCTTCTGGTTCACGTCCTGGAAGTCCAAAAAGACAAAGAGACAAAATGAGACATTGACATTTCAGTTTGATTGGTGATTTTTTTTTAAGGCTCTTTTTTTCTGACAAATGACATTAATTATCAACACAAATATTAGAAGTGTCTTATAATAATTCTGATTAATCTCAAAAACATTCTAAAACTCAGGAAAAGGTCAAGTTTGTGGGTTATTTTATAATCAATACTCGGTTTTACTGAGCCACAACTGTCCTGGGGCAGGCTGACAGAAGTGAGGTTACCAGTCTGTGCCAGTCTGTGCCAGTCTGTACCGGTCTGTGTCAGTCTGTGTCAGTCTGTGTAGTCTGTGTCAGTCTGTGTCAGTCTGTGTCAGTCTGTGTCGGTCTGTGCCGGTCTGTGCCAGTCTGTGCCAGTCTGTACCGGTCTGTGTCAGTCTGTGTCAGTCTGTGTCAGTCTGTGCCGGTCTGTGTCAGTCTGTGCCAGTCTGTACCGGTCTGTGTCAGTCTGTGTCAGTCTGTGTCAGTCTGTGTCAGTCTGTGCCGGTCTGTGTCAGTCTGTGCCAGTCTGTGTCAGTCTGTGTCAGTCTGTACCGGTCTGTGTCAGTCTGTGTCAGTCTGTGTCAGTCTGTGTCAGTCTGTGCCGGTCTGTGTCAGTCTGTGCCAGTCTGTGCCGGTCTGTGCCGGTCTGTGCCGGTCCGACCACATTCAAACTGGGCACAGTCCGGCTCCTGGTTCCAGTGTCTCAAACACAAACCAGACTGAGAGATGAATCATATCTGATGATCAATACTTCTGATACTTCTGATACTCCTGATACTTCTGATACTTCTGATACTCCTGATACTCCTGATACTCCTGATACTCCTGATACTTCTGATACTCCTGATACTCCTGATACTCCTGATACTCCTGATACTTCTGATACTCCTGATACTTCTGATACTCCTGATACTCCTGATACTCCTGATACTCCTGATACTTCTGATACTCCTGATACTCCTGATACGTCTGATACTTCTGATACTCCTGATACTCCTGATACTCCTGATACTCCTGATACTCCTGATACTTCTGATACTCCTGATACTCCTGATACTCCTGATACTCCTGATACTTCTGATACTCCTGATACTTCTGATACGTCTGATACTTCTGATACTCCTGATACTCCTGATACTCCTGATACTTCTGATACTCCTGATACTCCTGATACTCCTGATACTCCTGATACTCCTGATACTCCTGATACTTCTGATACTTCTGATACTTCTGATACTCCTGATACTCCTGATACTCCTGATACTTCTGATACTTCTGATACTCCTGATACTTCTGATACTCCTGATACTCCTGATACTCCTGATACTTCTGATACTTCTGATACTCCCGATACTTCTGATACTTCTGAAACTCCTGATACTTCTGATACTCCTGATACTCCTGATACTCCTGATACTTCTGATACTTCTGATACTCCTGATACTCCTGATACTCCTGATACTCCTGATACTCCTGATACTTCTGATACTCCTGATACTCCTGATACTCCTGATACTCCTGATACTCCTGATACTTCTGATACTCCTGATACTCCTGATACTCCTGATACTTCTGATACTCCTGATACTCCTGATACTCCTGATACTTCAGATACTTCTGATACTTCTGATACTCCCGATACTTCTGATACTTCTGATACTCCTGATACTTCTGATACTTCTGATACTCCTGATACTTCTGATACTTCTGATACTCCTGATACTCCTGATACTCCTGATACTTCTGATACTTCTGATACTCCTGATACTTCTGATACTCCTGATACTCCTGATACTCCTGATACTCCTGATACTTCTGATACTTCTGATACTCCCGATACTCCCGATACTTCCGATACTCCTGATACTCCTGATACTCCTGATACTCCTGATACTCCTGATACTCCTGATACTTCTGATACTCCTGATACTCCTGATACTCCTGATACTTCTGATACTCCTGATACTTCTGATACTTCTGATACTTCTGATACTCCTGATACTCCTGATACTCCTGATACTCCTGATACTTCTGATACTTCTGATACTCCTGATACTTCTGATACTCCTGATACTCCTGATACTCCTGATACTCCTGATACTTCTGATACTTCTGATACTCCCGATACTTCTGATACTTCTGATACTCCTGATACTTCTGATACTCCTGATACTCCTGATACTCCTGATACTCCTGATACTTCTGATACTCCTGATACTCCTGATACTCCTGATACTCCTGATACTTCTGATACTCCTGATACTTCTGATACTCCTGATACTCCTGATACTCCTGATACTTCTGATACTTCTGATACTCCTGATACTCCTGATACTCCTGATACTTCAGATACTTCTGATACTTCTGATACTCCCGATACTTCTGATACTTCTGATACTCCTGATACTTCTGATACTTCTGATACTCCTAATACTCCTGATACTTCTGATACTCCTGATACTCCTGATACTCCTGATACTCCTGATACTTCTGATACTCCTGATACTTCTGATACTCCTGATACTCCTGATACTCCTGATACTCCTGATACTTCTGATACTCCTGATACTCCTGATACTTCAGATACATCTGATACTTCTGATACTTCTGATACTCCTGATACTCCTGATACTTCTGATACTTCTGATACTTCTGATACTCCTGATACTCCTGATACTTTTGATACTTTTGATACTCCTGATACTCCTGATACTCCTGATACTCCTGATACTCCTGATACTTCTGATACTCCTGATACTCCTGATACTCCTGATACTCCTGATACTCCTGATACTTCTGATACTCCTGATACTCCTGATACTCCTGATTCGTCTGATACGTCTGATACTTCTGATACT
>NW_027316500.1:32282055-32307055 GCF_026437365.1 Eucyclogobius newberryi | reverse complement strand
CCAAACGGGAAGCAGGTCAAAACAAGACAAAATACTTTATTATTAGACAGTGTTTAGTTTAATTTGAAACATTATATAATAAATATAAATGGTCCCAGAATCAAGCCCTGAGGGACGCCGCATTAGCTGTTTTACATTTATGCTTTTTCTGAATTCTAAACAGTGAGTGACACGTGGCCGGCGCTCGTCCGTCAGGAGCAGGGGGAGAACGGGCCGAGGTACGAGATGTGCTGGATGGTTCCTCCAGACGCTTCCCTCGCCAACAGTGACGAGGGTCCGGTGAAGGTGAAGCCGTTTCCCTGCACCACCGTCTTTGTCAGGTCAGTCCCTAAACTCTTCAGATCTCTAACATGAGCAGCAGTAATTACTGCGCCATTTACACTCGATCAGGAGGCGGGTTTTCACTCAACAGCTTCCAAAACCACCACCTGCTCTCTCGACCCCCTCCCAACGACTCTAACCAAGGCCTGCCTCCCTGCTCTCATCCCCCATCTCACCACCCTCTTCAACCAGTCTTTATCCCTCGGCCATGTTCCTTCCATCTACAAACTGGCCTCCATCACCCCCATCCTCAAAAAACCCACCCTAGACTCCGCCAACCTCTCCAACTACCGCCCCATCTCCAACCTGCCGTTCCTCTCAAAAACGCTGGAACGCATCGTCGCCGCCCAACTTCACACCCACCTCCAGTCAAACAACCTCTATGAACCCCTCCAATCTGGCTTCCGCCCACTTCACAGCACTGAAACAGCCCTGGTCAAAGTACTCAACGATCTCCTCACCTCTGCAGACTCCGGGGCCCTCAACATCCTGTTACTACTAGACCTCAGCGCAGCCTTTGACACTATAAACCATTCCATCCTCCTACAAAGGCTGCGCCAACTGGGTGTTGAGGGCTCTACACTTGACTGGCTCACATCCTACCTCACCAACAGGCAAGAGTTCATTTCCCTCTCCGGTCACTCATCCACCCTCTCCCCAGTAACGCAGGGATCCCCCAGGGCTCAGTCCTCGGCCCCCTCCTCTTCATCTGCTACATCTTCCCCCTTGGTCACATCCTCCGCCAACTCAACCTGGACTTTCACTGCTACGCTGACGACACCCAGATATACCTCACCACCAAATCCACCCAAAACCCTCCCCTCAGCCACATCCAAACCTGCATCTCTACAACAAAATCATGGCTCACTCTCAACTTCCTCAAACTGAACAGTTACAAAACAGAGCTCCTCCTCATTGGCACCAAATCCACTCTCAATAAAACTGGTCCCTTTTCACTCAGCATCGACACCTCGACCATCACCCCCTCTACCCTGGTACGCAATCTCGGTGTCATCATGGACCCCACCCTCTCCTTCACTCCCCATGGTAGCCACATCGTCAAGACCTCATACTTCCACCTCCGCCGCATCGCCAAAATCCGACACTGCCTCACCCTCCCCGCTGCTGAATCCCTCATCCATGCCTTCATCTCCTCCCGCCTTGACTACTGCAACTCCCTCCTCACTGGCATCTCCTCCCATTCCCTCCACAGACTCCAAATGGTCCAAAACTCCGCTGCCCGCCTCCTCACCCACACCCGGTCCCGTGATCACATCACCCCCGTTCTCCGCTCTCTCCACTGGCTCCCCATCAAGCAGCGCATAAACTTTAAAATACTCCTCCTCACCTTCAAAGCTCTTCACCACCTTGCCCCCCCCTACCTGTCTGACCTCCTCATCCCCCACCGCCCCTCCCGAGCTCTCCGATCCTCCTCCTCTCTCACCCTGACTGCACCAACATCCCGACTCAAAACTTTTGGCGACAGAGCATTCTCCCGAACAGCACCCCGACTCTGGAACTCCCTCCCCCAACCTGTCCCACTCTCTCTCACTCACAACATTCAAATCCCGCCTAAAAACATACCTCTTCACCCAAGCCTATGACCTCCCCTACCCCTAGCCTCCTCTACCCCATTGTCTACTCTTCTACCCCCTGTTACATCCCCATCTTTTTCTCTCTACTTCTTCTGTCTTGTTCATTTTATCTGCATATTAATGTGTATTGTACGTGTTGTCCCCCCCTGTCTGTAAATACCCCCCCTTTTTTTTATTATGTTCAGCGTCTTTGGGTCACTGAAAAGCGCTATATAAATAAAAGTTATTATTATTATTATTAACAGTAGGTCAGGAGGTCAGGAGGTCAGATCATGTGTCAGGGCAGTTTGAGGAGAGTAACATCCTTCAGGACTAAAGTGTCCTCCAGGGGGCGCAGGTGAACACTGGAGACAGGAAAACTCTTCAGGCTTTACTCTTACTCTGCTGAACTACATCCTCTCAAACGTAAACCGTCCAGCTAACGCTAGCTCCATGGCAAAGCTATCTCCATAGCAAAATTAGCTCCATGTCAAAATTAGCTCCATGGCAAAGCTAGCTCTAGGGCAAAGCTAGCTCCATGTCAAAGCTAGCTCCACGGCAAAACTAGCTCCATGTCAAAACTAGTTCCACATCAAAGCTAGCTCCAAAGCAAAACTAGCTCCATGTCAAAACTAACTCCTAGCTCCACGTCAAAGCTAGCTCCACAGCAAAACTAGCTACATGTCAAAACTAGCTCCTAGCTCCACGTCAAAACTAGCTCCACGTCAAAACTAGCTCCACGTCAAAGCTAGCTCCACAGCAAAACTAGCTACATGTCAAAACTAGCTCCTAGCTCCACGTCAAAACTAGCTCCATGTCAAAACTAGCTCCACGTCAAAACTAGCTACATGTCAAAGCTAGCTCCAGGGCAAGGTTAGCTCCAGGGAAAGGCGAGCTCCAGGTCAAAGCTAGCTCCATGTCAAAGCTAGTTCTTCATGGCGTTCTTCATGGTGTTCTTCATGTGTGTTCTTCATGATTTTCTTCATGGTGTTCTCCATGTGTGTCCTTCATGGTGTTCTTCATGGTGTCCTTCATGGTGCCCTTCATGCTGTTCTTCATGGTGTTCTTCATGTGTATTCTTCATGATGTTCTTCATGGTGTTCTCCATGTGTGTCCTTCATGGTGTTCTTCATGGTGTCCTTTGTGCTGTTCTTCATGGTGTTCTTCATGTGTGTCCTTCATGGTGTCCTTCATAGTGTTCTTCATGGTGTTCTCCATGTGTGTTCTTCATGGTGTCCTTCATGCTGTTCTTCATGGTGTTCTTCATGTGTGTCCTTCATGGTGTCCTTCATGGTGTTCTTCATGTGTGTTCTTCATGATGTTCTTCATGGTGTTCTCCATGTGTGTCCTTTGTGCTGTTCTTCATGGTGTTCTTCATGTGTGTCCTTCATGGTGTTCTTCATGTGTGTCCTTCATGGTGTCCTTCATAGTGTTCTTCATGGTGTTCTCCATGTGTGTTCTTCATGGTGTCCTTCATGCTGTTCTTCATGGTGTTCTTCATGCTGTTCTTCATGTGTGTCCTTCATGGTGTCCTTCATGGTGTCTTTCATAGTGTTCTTCATGGTGTTCTTCATGTGTGTCCTTCATGGTGTCCTTCATGGTGTTCTTCATAGTGTTCTTCATGCTGTTCTTCATGTGTGTCCTTCATGGTGTCCTTCATAGTGTTCTTCATGGTGTCCTTCATAGTGTTCTTCATGGTGTTCTTCATGGTATTCTTCATGGTGTCCTTCATTGTGTTCTTCATGGTGTCCTTCATGGTGTTCTTCATGGTGTCGTTCATGGTGTCCTTCATAGTGTTCTTCGTGGTGTCCTTCATGGTGTTCTTCATGGTGTCCTTCATGGTGTCCTTCATAGTGTTCTTCATGGTGTCCTCCATAGTGTTCTTCATGGTGTTCTTCATGGTGTTCTTCATGGTGTCCTTCATAGTGTCCTTCATAGTGTTCTTCATGGTGTTCTTCATGGTGTCCTTCATAGTGTTCTTCATGGTGTCCTTCATAGTGTTCTTCATGGAGTCCTTCATGGTGTCCTTCATAGTGTTCTTCATGGTGTTCTTCATGGTGTCCTTCATGGTGTTCTTCATAGTGTTCTTCATGGTGTCCTTCATGGTGTCCTTCATGGTGTTCTTCATGGTGTCCTTCATAGTGTTCATCGTGGTGTCCTTCATGCTGTTCTTCATGGTGTTCTTCATGTGTGTCCTTCATGGTGTTCTTCATGGTGTTCTTCATGTGTGTCCTTCATAGTGTTCTTCATAGTGTTCTTAATGGTGTTCTTCATGCTGTTCTTCATGTGTGTCCTTCATGGTGTCCTTCATGGTGTCCTTCATAGTGTTCTTCATGGTGTTCTTCATGGTGTCCTTCATGGTGTTCTTCATGGTGTCCTTCATGGTGTTCTTCATGGTGTCGTTCATGGTGTCCTTCATAGTGTTCTTCGTGGTGTCCTTCATGGTGTCCTTCATGGTGTCCTTCATGGTGTCCTTCATAGTGTTCTTCATGGTGTCCTTCATGGTGTTCTTCATGGTGTCGTTCATGGTGTCCTTCATAGTGTTCTTCATGGTGTCCTTCATAGTGTTCTTCATGGTGTTCTTCATGGTGTTTTTCATGGTGTCCTTCATAGTGTTCTTCATGGTGTTCTTCATGGTGTCCTTCATAGTGTTCTTCGTGGTGTCCTTCATGGTGTCCTTCATAGTGTTCTTCATGGTGTTCTTCATGGTGTCCTTCATGGTGTCCTTCATGGTGTTCTTCATAGTGTTCTTCATGGTGTCCTTCATGGTGTTCTTCATGGTGTCCTTCATGGTGTCCTTCATAGTGTTCATAATGGTGTCCTTCATGGTGTCCTTCATGCTGTTCTTCATGGTGTTCTTCATGTGTGTCCTTCATGGTGTTCTTCACGGTGTTCTTCATGTGTGTCCTTCATAGTGTTCTTCATAGTGTTCTTAATGGTGTTCTTCATGCTGTTCTTCATGTGTGTCCTTCATGGTGTCCTTCATGGTGTCCTTCATAGTGTTCTTCATGGTGTTCTTCATGTGTGTCCTTCATGGTGTTCTTCATGGTGTTCTTCATGTGTGTCCTTCATAGTGTTCTTCATAGTGTGCTTAATGGTGTTCTTCATGCTGTTCTTCATGTGTGTCCTTCATGGTGTCCTTCATGGTGTCCTTCATAGTGTTCTTCATGGTGTTCTTCATGTGTGTCCTTCATGGTGTCCTTCATAGTGTTCTTCATGGTGTCCTTCATGGTGTTCTTCATGGTGTCCTTCATGGTGTTCTTCATGGTGTCCTTCATTGTGTTCTTCATGGTGTCCTTCATAGTGTCCTTCATGGTGTCCTTCATGGTGTCCTTCATGGTGTCCTTCATGGTGTCCTTCATGGTGTTCTTCATGTGTGTTCTTCATGATGTTCTTCATGGTGTTCTCCATGTGTGTCCTTCATGGTGTTCTTCATGGTGTCCTTTGTGCTGTTCTTCATGGTGTTCTTCATGTGTGTCCTTCATGGTGTCCTTCATAGTGTTCTTCATGGTGTTCTTCATGTGTGTCCTTCATGGTGTCCTTCATGCTGTTCTTCATGGTGTTCTTCATGTGTGTCCTTCATGGTGTCCTTCATGGTGTTCTTCATGGTGTTCTTCATGGTGTTCTTCATGTGTGTCCTTCATAGTGTTCGTCATAGTGTTCTTCATGGTGTTCTTCATGCTGTTCTTCATGTGTGTCCTTCATGGTGTCCTTCATGGTGTCTTTCATAGTGTTCTTCATGGTGTTCTTCATGTGTGTCCTTCATGGTGTCCTTCATGGTGTTCTTCATAGTGTTCTTCATGCTGTTCTTCATGTGTGTCCTTCATGGTGTCCTTCATAGTGTTCTTCATGGTGTCCTTCATAGTGTTCTTCATGTTGTTCTTCATGGTGTCCTTCATGGTGTCCTTCATAGTGTTCTTCATGGTGTTCTTCATGGTGTTCTTCATGGTGTCCTTCATAGTGTCCTTCATAGTGTTCTTCATGGTGTTCTTCATGGTGTCCTTCATAGTGTTCTTCATGGTGTCCTTCATAGTGTTCTTCATGGTGTCCTTCATGGTGTCCTTCATAGTGTACTTCATGGTGTTCTTCATGGTGTCCTTCATGGTGTTCTTCATAGTGTTCTTCATGGTGTCCTTCATGGTGTCCTTCATGGTGTTCTTCATGGTGTCCTTCATGGTGTCCTTCATAGTGTTCATCATGGTGTCCTTCATGCTGTTCTTCATGGTGTTCTTCATGTTTGTCCTTCATGGTGTTCTTCATGGTGTTCTTCATGTGTGTCCTTCATAGTGTTCTTCATAGTGTTCTTAATGGTGTTCTTCATGCTGTTCTTCATGTGTGTCCTTCATGGTGTCCTTCATGGTGTCCTTCATAGTGTTCTTCATGGTGTTCTTCATGGTGTCCTTCATGGTGTTCTTCATGGTGTCGTTCATGGTGTCCTTCATAGTGTTCTTCGTGGTGTCCTTCATGGTGTCCTTCATGGTGTCCTTCATGGTGTCCTTCATAGTGTTCTTCATGGTGTCCTTCATGGTGTTCTTCATGGTGTCGTTCATGGTGTCCTTCATAGTGTTCTTCATGGTGTCCTTCATAGTGTTCTTCATGGTGTTCTTCATGGTGTTCTTCATGGTGTCCTTCATAGTGTTCTTCATGGTGTTCTTCATGGTGTCCTTCATAGTGTTCTTCGTGGTGTCCTTCATGGTGTCCTTCATAGTGTCCTTCATGGTGTTCTTCATGGTGTCCTTCATGGTGTCCTTCATGGTGTTCTTCATAGTGTCCTTCATGGTGTCCTTCATGGTGTTCTTCATGGTGTCCTTCATGGTGTCCTCCATAGTGTTCATCATGGTGTCCTTCATGGTGTCCTTCATGCTGTTCTTCATGGTGTTTTTCATGTGTGTCCTTCATGGTGTTCTTCATGGTGTTCTTCATGTGTGTCCTTCATAGTGTTCTTCATAGTGTTCTTAATGGTGTTCTTCATGCTGTTCTTCATGTGTGTCCTTCATGGTGTCCTTCATGGTGTCCTTCATAGTGTTCTTCATGGTGTTCTTCATGTGTGTCCTTCATGGTGTTCTTCATGGTGTTCTTCATGTGTGTCCTTCATAGTGTTCTTCATAGTGTGCTTAATGGTGTTCTTCATGCTGTTCTTCATGTGTGTCCTTCATGGTGTCCTTCATGGTGTCCTTCATAGTGTTCTTCATGGTGTTCTTCATGTGTGTCCTTCATGGTGTCCTTCATAGTGTTCTTCATGGTGTCCTTCATGGTGTTCTTCATGGTGTCCTTCATGGTGTTCTTCATGGTGTCCTTCATTGTGTTCTTCATGGTGTCCTTCATAGTGTCCTTCATGGTGTCCTTCATGGTGTCCTTCATGGTGTCCTTCATGGTGTTCTTCATGTGTGTTCTTCATGATGTTCTTCATGGTGTTCTCCATGTGTGTCCTTCATGGTGTTCTTCATGGTGTCCTTTGTGCTGTTCTTCATGGTGTTCTTCATGTGTGTCCTTCATGGTGTCCTTCATGGTGTCCTTCATGGTGTCCTTCATGCTGTTCTTCATGGTGTTCTTCATGTGTGTCCTTCATGGTGTTCTTCATGGTGTTCTTCATGTGTGTCCTTCATAGTGTTCTTCATAGTGTTCTTAATGGTGTTCTTCATGCTGTCCTTCATGGTGTCCTTCATGGTGTCCTTCATAGTGTTCTTCATGGTGTTCTTCATGTGTGTCCTTCATGGTGTTCTTCATGGTGTTCTTCATGTGTGTCCTTCATAGTGTTCTTCATAGTGTGCTTAATGGTGTTCTTCATGCTGTTCTTCATGTGTATCCTTCATGGTGTCCTTCATGGTGTCCTTCATAGTGTTCTTCATGGTGTTCTTCATGTGTGTCCTTCATGGTGTCCTTCATTGTGTTCTTCATGGTGTCCTTCATAGTGTCCTTCATGGTGTCCTTCATTTTGTCCTTCATGGTGTCCTTCATGGTGTTCTTCATGTGTGTTCTTCATGATGTTCTTCATGGTGTTCTCCATGTGTGTCCTTCATGGTGTTCTTCATGGTGTCCTTTGTGCTGTTCTTCATGGTGTTCTTCATGTGTGTCCTTCATGGTGTCCTTCATAGTGTTCTTCATGGTGTTCTTCATGTGTGTCCTTCATGGTGTCCTTCATGCTGTTCTTCATGGTGTTCTTCATGTGTGTCCTTCATGGTGTCCTTCATGGTGTTCTTCATGGTGTTCTTCATGGTGTTCTTCATGTGTGTCCTTCATAGTGTTCGTCATAGTGTTCTTCATGGTGTTCTTCATGCTGTTCTTCATGTGTGTCCTTCATGGTGTCCTTCATGGTGTCTTTCATAGTGTTCTTCATGGTGTTCTTCATGTGTGTCTTTCATGGTGTCCTTCATGGTGTTCTTCATAGTGTTCTTCATGCTGTTCTTCATGTGTGTCCTTCATGGTGTCCTTCATAGTGTTCTTCATGGTGTCCTTCATAGTGTTCTTCATGGTGTTCTTCATGGTGTTCTTCATGGTGTCCTTCATGGTGTTCTTCATGGTGTCCTTCATGGTGTTCTTCATGGTGTCGTTCATGGTGTCCTTCATAGTGTTCTTCGTGGTGTCCTTCATGGTGTTCTTCATGGTGTCCTTCATGGTGTCCTTCATAGTGTTCTTCATGGTGTCCTTCATAGTGTTCTTCATGGTGTTCTTCATGGTGTTCTTCATGGTGTCCTTCATAGTGTCCTTCATAGTGTTCTTCATGGTGTTCTTCATGGTGTCCTTCATAGTGTTCTTCATGGTGTCCTTCATAGTGTTCTTCATGGTGTCCTTCATGGTGTCCTTCATGGTGTTCTTCATAGTGTTCTTCATGGTGTCCTTCATGGTGTCCTTCATGGTTTTCTTCATGGTGTCCTTCATGGTGTCCTTCATAGTCTTCTTCATAGTGTTCTTCATGGTGTCCTTCATGGTGTCCTTCATGGTTTTCTTCATGGTGTCCTTCATGGTGTCCTTCATAGTGTTCATCATGGTGTCCTTCATGCTGTTCTTCATGGTGTTCTTCATGTGTGTCCTTCATGGTGTTCTTCATGGTGTTCTTCATGTGTGTCCTTCATAGTGTTCTTCATAGTGTTCTTAAAGGTGTTCTTCATGCTGTTCTTCATGTGTGTCCTTCATGGTGTCCTTCATGGTGTCCTTCATAGTGTTCTTCATGGTGTTCTTCATGGTGTCCTTTATGGTGTTCTTCATGGTGTCCTTCATGGTGTTCTTCATGGTGTCGTTCATGGTGTCCTTCATAGTGTTCTTCGTGGTGTCCTTCATGGTGTCCTTCATGGTGTCCTTCATGGTGTCCTTCATAGTGTTCTTCATGGTGTCCTTCATGGTGTTCTTCATGGTGTCGTTCATGGTGTCCTTCAGAGTGTTCTTCATGGTGTCCTTCATAGTGTTCTTCATGGTGTTCTTCATGGTGTTCTTCATGGTGTCCTTCATAGTGTTCTTCATGGTGTTCTTCATGGTGTCCTTCATAGTGTTCTTCGTGGTGTCCTTCATGGTGTCCTTCATAGTGTTCTTCATGGTGTTCTTCATGGTGTCCTTCATGGTGTCCTTCATGGTGTTCTTCATAGTGTTCTTCATGGTGTCCTTCATGGTGTTCTTCATGGTGTCCTTCATGGTGTCCTTCATAGTGTTCATCATGGTGTCCTTCATGGTGTCCTTCATGCTGTTCTTCATGGTGTTCTTCATGTGTGTCCTTCATGGTGTTCTTCATGGTGTTCTTCATGAGTGTTCTTCATAGTGTTCTTCATAGTGTTCTTAATGGTGTTCTTCATGCTGTTCTTCATGTGTGTCCTTCATGGTGTCCTTCATGGTGTCCTTCATAGTGTTCTTCATGGTGTTCTTCATGTGTGTCCTTCATGGTGTTCTTCATGGTGTTCTTCATGTGTGTCCTTCATAGTGTTCTTCATAGTGTGCTTAATGGTGTTATTCATGCTGTTCTTCATGTGTGTCCTTCATGGTGTCCTTCATGGTGTCCTTCATAGTGTTCTTCATGGTGTTCTTCATGTGTGTCCTTCATGGTGTCCTTCATAGTGTTCTTCATGGTGTCCTTCATGGTGTTCTTCATGGTGTCCTTCATGGTGTTCTTCATGGTGTCCTTCATTGTGTTCTTCATGGTGTCCTTCATAGTGTCCTTCATGGTGTCCTTCATGGTGTCCTTCATGGTGTCCTTCATGGTGTCCTTCAAAGTGTTCTTCATGGTGTCCTTCATGGTGTTCTTCATGGTGTCCTTCATGGTGTTCTTCATGGTGTCCTTCATTGTGTTCTTCATGGTGTCCTTCATAGTGTCCTTCATGGTGTCCTTCATGGTGTCCTTCATGGTGTCCTTCATGGTGTCCTTCAAAGTGTTCTTCATGGTGTTCTTCATGTGTGTCATTCATGGTGTTCTTCATGGTGTTCTTCATGTGTGTCCTTCATGGTGTCCTTCATAGTGTTCTTCATGGTGTCCTTCATAGTGTTCTTCATGGTGTCCTTCATAGTGTTCTTCATGGTGTCCTTCATGGTGTCCTTCATGGTGTCCTTCATGGTGTCCTTCATGGTGTCCTTCATAGTGTTCTTCATGGTGTCCTTCATGGTGTCCTTCATGGTGTCCTTCATAGTGTTCTTCATGGTGTTCTTCATGTGTGTCCTTCATGGTGTCCTTCATGGTGTTCTTCATGGTGTTCTTCATGTGTGTCCTTCATGGTGTCCTTCATAGTGTTCTTCATGGTGTCCTTCATAGTGTTCTTCATTGTGTTCTTCATGGTGTCCTTCATGGTGTTCTTCATGGTGTTCTTCATGTGTGTCCTTCATGGTGTCCTTCATAGTGTTCTTCATGGTGTCCTTCATAGTGTTCTTCATGGTGTCCTTCATGGTGTCCTTCATAGTGTTCTTCATGGTGTCCTTCATGGTGTCCTTCATGGTGTCCTTCATGGCGTCCCCAGGTCCTTTGGGGGGCTCCCGTCTCTGGAGCGAGGCCAGCAGAACGCGGAGCTCCTGAAGGTGGATCTGGAGCAGGCCGGCGAGAGCTTCGACAGAACCTCTTTCTGCGGCGCTGGATATGACAGCTTCTTCTCGCTCGCTCACCACAACGAGCTCTGGATCTGCAGCGTTTAGACGAAGACGAGGAAGTGAAGATGAAGACGAGGAAGTGAAGACGAACATGAGGAAGTGAAGACGAAGACGAGGAAGTGAAGACGAAGACGAGGAAGTGAAGACGAAGACGCTTTCTCTCTAAATGTATCTGAGGTTTATGTCATGTATTTCCTGAAACCTTCACGTGTAGCGACAGTGAAACCGGCACAACGTACGATCAGCAGATGAGCGACAGGTTTAATCAATGATTATGTCCTGTTCTGATCCTGGTTTAGTCCTGCTGTGGACCTGGTTTAGTCCTGCTGTGGACCTGGTTTAGTCCTGCTGTGGACCTGGTTTAGTCCTGCTGTGGACCTGGTTTAGTCCTGCTGTGGACCTGGTTTAGTCCTGCTGTGGACCTGGTTTAGTCCTGCTGTGGACCTGGTCAAGTCCCAACGGCGCAAAAACAACAAAATAAAATGTCCACATCCTGGTTGATCCCACAGTGGGGGAGGGACTCCTCCATCGCTGCTGTCTTTGTGCTTCATGTTCTAATAAATGAACCTGCTCTACCGTAGAATCATTACAGTTTTTCTCGATGGTTTTGATCCCACCTCTGACATCACATCCTCTGACATCACATCACGTCCTCTGACATCACATCCTCTGACATCACATCCTCTGACATCACATCCTCTGACATCACATCCTCTGACATCACATCCTCTGACATCACATCCTCTGACATCACATCTTTAATCAATCATTTCACACTGGACAAAATAAAAAATATGGCCAGCAATATGATCCAGTTCAGCCTCATGTGACATGCTCCTCGCTTTACATAGTTATACTTTACAGACAAATACTCAAAATCAGAAACAATTCCATGTCATTATTTTCAAAACTTTGGCTGAAAACTGAAATACAGAGATAAATGTGGGAATATAAAGTAACAACTGTTCAAATGAGTCATTGTCTGTTTGTTCACGATGAAAGTGCCGCAGCTTCATCCACATCACGTTCCATATTTTCATCAAGGGAAACATCTCGTCACATGACGTATCCGGCCCTGACATTCTTCTGTACCTGTCTCCTGGGCAGGTGCAGAGTGACTGATGCTGATTGAAGAATTGTGCAGTTTGAGTTTCACAGGTGAACCTGTGATAAGATCTGTGAAAAGATGTTCTCCTTTTGTTCAGCGGGAAAACCACTAGAGTTTGTCCTTTTTGAACGACGTCTGTGTCACTGTTTTACAAAAGGAAGTGAGAAATGTGTGAATCCAGTAAAAATGTAAGAACACATTCACAAGAGACGAGAAAAACTGTAATATGTCATTTTAGGGATCAGAATTAACTCCAGATAAATGTTTGTCACATCCTTATTCAGTCATAAACACAGAATTAGAATCTGGAATCTTTCTGTTCATTTTTCAATAAAATTCCATATAAGCGTTTGTTTTTGTCCTGTGCTTTGTGGTGATATTAATTATGCTTTCGGCGCGCTCCAAACTCTTTACGAACACGGGGAAAGTGATGAAGATTGTCTCGGTCTTAAGTCTTTTAGTCACGCGTTGATTGAATTTGAAAAAAGGTTCGACATCAGAGGATTTATTTGACTCGATCGCAAAGAAATGATCGGATAAAGTAACGAAACTGAAAACGTTGAAAAAGTCCCAGTCCAGTCCTGGTTTTCCCTGTTCCGTCTGAAGTCCAGATTGTGTCTCTTTTAAACTTGTTATTTTATGAAAACGGCGTGAAAATCAATGAGACAGAACATAACACACGTGAAGCTTTTACAGTGTTGCAATAATCACTGATGTAGTGGAGCTCAAACGCGTGTGAAGAAGAATGTGAACCGACCGGTTTGTGACGCTCGCGTCGCTCCAGGACACGCACAGCAAACGCTTCAGAGACGCAAGAGACGCAAGAGACAAAAGAGATGCAAGAGACAAAAGAGATGCAAGAGACAAAAGAGATGCAAGAGACAAAAGAGATGCAAGAGACAAAAGAGATGCAAGAGACGCAGGAGACGCTTCCTGGACGTCACATTCGGACGGAAAAAGGTGAAAAGACGGTGCAGCGTTTGTGGAACTGGAAATGGAAACGGACGAATCCAGCGGTGAGTGATTCTGCAGCCTCAGATCAGCATCGTCTGGTTCCGGCACTCGTTCTGCAAGAAAATGTGACTGTGGAAGGACAAACGTGACTGTGGAAGGACAAACGTGACTGTGGAAGGACAAATGTGACTGTGGAAGGACAAACGTGACTGTGGAAGGACAAATGTGACTGTGGAAGGACAAACGTGACTGTGGAAGGACAAACGTGACTGTGGAAGGACAAATGTGACTGTGGAAGGACAAACGTGACTGTGGAACGTGACTGTGGAAGGACAAACGTGACTGTGGAAGGACAAACGTGACTGTGGAAGGACAAACGTGACTGTGGAAGGACAAACGAGACAGTGGAACGTGACTGTGGAAGGACAAACGTGACTGTGGAAGGACAAACGTGACTGTGGAAGGACAAATGTGACTGTGGAAGGACAAACGTGACTGTGGAAGGACAAATGTGACTGTGGAAGGACAAATGTGACTGTGGAAGGACAAACGTGACTGTGGAACGTGACTGTGGAAGGACAAACGTGACTGTGGAAGGACAAACGTGACAGTGGAACGTGACTGTGGAAGGACAAACGTGACTGTGGAAGGACAAACGAGACAGTGGAACGTGACTGTGGAAGGACAAACGTGACTGTGGAAGGACAAACGTGACTGTGGAAGGACAAACGTGACTGTGGAAGGACAAATGTGACTGTGGAAGGACAAACGTGACTGTGGAAGGACAAATGTGACTGTGGAAGGATAAACGTGACTGTGGAAGGACAAACGTGACTGTGGAAGGACAAACGTGACTGTGGAAGGACAAATGTGACTGTGGAAGGACAAACGTGACTGTGGAACGTGACTGTGGAAGGACAAACGTGACTGTGGAAGGACAAACGTGACTGTGGAAGGACAAACGTGACTGTGGAAGGACAAATGTGACTGTGGAAGGACAAACGTGACTGTGGAAGGACAAACGTGACAGTGGAAGGACAAACGAGACAGTGGAAGGACAAATGTGACTGTGGAAGGACCAACGTGACTGTGGAACGTGACTGTGGAAGGACAAACGTGACTGTGGAAGGACAAATGTGACTGTGGAAGGACAAACGTGACTGTGGAACGTGACTGTGGAAGGACAAACGTGACAGTGGAACGTGACTGTGGAAGGACAAACGTGACTGTGGAAGGACAAACGTGACAGTGGAACGTGACTGTGGAAGGACAAACGTGACTGTGGAAGGACAAACGAGACAGTGGAACGTGACTGTGGAAGGACAAAGGACAAACAGATGACATACTTTAGACTTTGTGTGTATTAGTCTGAATGTGTGTTTCGTAATGTGATTTGAAACGTTTGTTTTGCTGTGGGTAAAACTTGTGGAGAGACTGAGAATAACTCAGAGCAAAGACGTCCAATTAACCACCGTTAGAAGTAGAACTAACTAAGACACAACTAACGAGGGTCCGCCGGGACTTAGTGGTGAAAGTCCATCTCCTGGTCAGTGCATACTCTCACTGTGTCCTTGGGCAAGACACTCAACACTTACAGTGAAGCGTTAACTTCTCGCTCTCTGGTCCCTCAGACGCCGAGCTGCGCCTGGTGCTCGTCGGCTCGCAGAGGTTCGGCGCTAACGCTGTGGCCAGTTCCATCTTGGGCCTGGAGGGGCCCAGAGCTCACTACTGGGGCCGACGCACGGCCTGGAGTGTCACCCGCACCGCAGAGGTGAACGGGACGCGGGTGCAGCTGGTGAAGGCTCCGGTCTGGCTCAGGAGCTACCACCTCCAGGACACCGCCGAGCTGGTCCTGAGCCTCGGCCACGCTCGGCCCGGCCCACACGCCTTCATCCTGCTGTGTGAGGTGGACCTGCCCATCACCAGCGCCTGTTGTGGTGATGGCCAGCCTGCTGGGCCCACACGTCTGGAGACACACCCTGGTGCTGTTCACCTGTGGGGACTGGCTGGGACACACATCTCTGGAGGAGTACCTGGAGGGCGAGGGCCTTCACCTGGCTCAGCTGTTAGACAAGTGTTCACACAGGTACCTGATGGACAGCACCGGCGCTCCCGCTCTGAGCCACAGGATGCTGAGCGCCAACGGAGGGGAGCACTTCAGAATAGACGAGGACGAAATACAGAGGATTGTCCAGAGAAAAGAAGAGGTGACCAGAAGAGCAGAGCAGAGGAGGAAGAGGAGGGAAGAAGCCGGCAGACACGTCATTCAAACGGGAACAACTGCGGATTCTAACCCACAACCTACTGCCTTTGGACGACTCTGTTTGGGACCGGACCATCCTGGTGTTCACGGGAGGACACTGGATCCAGAACTTTGACGCAGAGCAGCACATTGAGGCTGAAGGAGATGCGCCTTCAGCCTTTCCGATCCGAACAAACACCATGTCTGAGCTCAAGTGTGTCTCTAGTGAGAGTCTTTAGTACTTTTGCCAGACAGCAAGAAGGGCACAGGTTCAACTCTCCCTGTGTCTGGGTGAGTTCCAAGTTTTATCTGGAGTATACTGACTTTTGGTTGTTGATTTGTATGGGAAAGTTCTCAAAACAATATGTATTACAGTAACAAACGACTATTTCAAGCAGGCATTTCGTGTTTGATGCCGACGCGGACCAGAGTGGACTGGAGGCTCAGGGGAACCATCTGACCCAGAGGGTTTTGTGCATGTGTCAGCGTGGAACAAAGAAAGGCAGAACCACCAGATCCAAACCCTTCAAACAAGAAAAAAATCCAACCAAAGACTGTGCCCAAGACCTCCCTGGAGTCCTTCGGTGAAGAACCTCCTGGAGTCCAGACTGAGACCGTGGTGGACCAAGACCTGAGGAAGATGGTGGAAGTCCTCCACCAGGTCTGGGGATGGGGCGTGTGGGAGATCCAGGAAATCAAGTCCAGACGGGAACTGAGACCGATCCTCGAGGTCAGGGACAGAAGGAGCATGTATCCACCTCTAGCGAAGAAGAAGAAACGTGTCCTCAGGCTCGAGGCACCGGCCATGGCACTTTTACCTGTTAATGGCGGCCATTCATTCTCGTCCTTGAGTGAGAAGTCGGACGCTCAGAATGCAGAGGTTCTTTTCCATTTCGGAGTCACTCGTTTGACTCGCCGTTTTCCTTTTTCGTCGCAGACATCGTGCCCGTCGTCTGTGAGAATGAGCAGTTCAAAGCCAAGCGGAAGGACCTGTTTGAGAGAGAGTGGGTCAGACGGACCTTCACCAAACATTTCAAGGATAAGGGTAATACGTTATCGACAGAAAATCCGCGGAACTATCTGAACCTTCTTATTATCGTATCGTCTCATTGAATGCCGGACTGTGGAACACTCCGCTCGAAAGGTTACGTAGTGCGCCTTTAAAGCAAAGTTGTTCTGTGTTTCAGACGAGACTCGGAGGCAAGAGGAAAGCGCCGAGCAAGTGGAGGCGTGGCTTAAGTGTTTGGAGCTTCCTGATAGGGTGGAACACATCGAGAACTCGTCCATCAAAGAACCTGTCGCCCACATCATCCACAGAGTTCAAGAGGAGAGCGGAGCAGCACCCACTGGAGGCCGCCGCGTGAACAAACCGTCAGACGTCTCTGGTCCATTTGGATCATTTACCCAGGATGCACCTGTGAGCCCTCGGCCGCCCGGGAGCATTTCACATGACCCACAATGCACTGCGACTCTCACTTTATGGTAACACATGGCTCCCTCTGCAGGACATGCAACCTCCTCCATCACCTCCTCCATCACCTCCTCCATCACCTCCTCCATCATCTCCTCCATCACTTCTGAAAGCTCTGCTGAAGGAGAAGAAGAGAGCCTTCAGGTCAGGGAACAAGGAGGAGCTGAGGACTGTGCAGAAGGAGCTGAGGAGGAAGATCAGGCAGGCTGAGGCCGGCTACAAGAGGAGGATGGAGGAGCAGCTGCAGCAAAAGAACATTCAGGGAGTGTGGAGGAGCCTGAAAACCATCTCGGGCTTCAAAATCCCCCCTGCCCAGACAGAGGGGGATCTACAGTGGGTGAATGATTTAAATGCTCACTTCTTGAGGTTTGATCGGTCACCCGCCCCTCCCCCTGCACAGCTGCATGCTCCCTCTTCCACAGCTGGACAATGCCCTGCATCTGTTCCTCTTCGCTTATCTGCCCCGGACCATCAGCTCCCCACTTCGCCTGGACTCACCCATCCCCCCAGCACACAGTCCCCCTGCCAACCACTGACTGTCACAGCAGCACAGGTGAGGAGTGAGCTGAAGAGGATTAAAGTGAGGAAGGCAGCAGGACCTGATGGCATCAGCCCCAGGCTCCTTAAGTCCTGCGCAGATGAACTGTGTGGAGTTATGGAGCATGTCTTCAACATGAGCCTGAAGCTGAGGCTGGTACCACAGGTCTGGAAGACCTCCTGTCTGGTACCTGTGCCTAAGACACCGCGCCCCAAAGACCTCAACAGCTTCAGGCCAGTGGCTCTCACGTCCCACCTGATGAAGACACTGAAGCGGTTGGTCCTGGACCACCTCCGCTCCACCGTGAGCTCAGCCATGGACCCGCTGCAGTTTGCATATCGGTCTGGCGTCGGAGTGGAGGACGCCGTCATCTCCCTGCTGCACCGCTCTCTCTCTCACCTGGAAAAGCCTGGCAGCTCTGTGAGGATTCCGTACTTCGATCTTTCCAGCGCCTTCAACACCATCAGCTCCTGAGGGACAAGCTGGAGACGGCTGGTGTGGAGTATGACCTGGCAGAGTGGATCCTGGACTACCTCACAGACCGACCCCAGTTTGTGAGAGCCCGGAACTGTGTGTCTGACACTCGGACCTGCAGTGTGGGGGCGCCCCAAGGCACTGTCCTCGCGCCCTTTCTCTTCACCCTTTACACTGCAGACTTCAGACATGACACGGACAGCTGTGTCCTGCAGAAGTTCTCTGACGACTCTGCCATCATCGGACTCATCACGGACGACGATGACGCGGAGTACAGAGGACTGGAGCAGGACTTTGTGGACTGGTGTCAGCGGAACCACCTCCTCATCAACGCGGGGAAGACCAAGGAGATGGTGGTGGATTTCCGCAGACGCCACCCCACTGCCCCCTCACCAGTGAACATCCAGGGACGGGACATTGAGAGAGTGGACTCATACAAGTACCTGGGTGCTCATCTGAACCACAAACTGGACTGGACTCATAACACAGACGCACTGTACAGGAAGAGCCAGAGTCGGCTCTACCTCCTGAGGAGACTCAGGTCTTTTGGAGTGACAGGGCCACTCCTGAAGACCTTCTACGACTCTGTGGTGGCATCAGCCCTCCTGTATGGTGTGGCCTGCTGGAGCAGCAGCATCACAGAGAGGGAGAGGAAGAGGCTGGACAGAGTCATCAAGAAGTCCAGCTCCGTCCTGGGCTGTGCTCTGGACTCGGTGCAGGAGGTGGGGGACAGAAGGGTCCTGGCTAGATTCACATCTATGCTGGACCATGAGTGTCACCCCCTGCAGGACACTCTCTCCGCTCTGGAGAGCAGCTTCAGTGAGAGACTGATCCACCCTCGCTGTGTGAAGGAAAGGTTCCGTAGGTCTTTCCTTCCTGCTGCTGTCAGACTTTATAACAAAAACTGTTAGTACTGAACACTCGCAATACTGACCTAACCTAATACTGATATGCAATTTTGTCATATGTGCAATTACTGTGAAATTCATGTGCAATCTATGTGCTGTCGTGACACATATTCATGTGCAATTACTGTCGTGATCACATGCAATGGTATTTATGTATTTATGTATTTATTTATTTGTCTATGGGAGTTTTTATTTATTTATAGGAGATCTTCTACTGAAAGTGTTTTTCAGACTTCCTATAAGTGATCTGTTCTTCTGTATCTACCGCTGTATCTACCTGCGTTGCACCAATGAAATTTCCCCATGTGGGACAATAAAGGAATATCTTATCTTATCTTATCTTCCTCCATCACTTCCTCCATCACCTCCTCCATCACCTCCATCACCTCCTCCATCACTTCCTCCATCACCTCCTCCATCACCTCCTCCATCACCTCCTCCATCACCGTGTGGTACGCTGGAGCCACAGCCAGGGACAAACAGAGACTACAGCGCCCTCTGCTGAGAAGGTCCATCTCTGCATCTCTGGAAGCCACTCCCCTCAGGCAGGAGGCCACTCCCCTCAGGCAGGAGGCCACTCCCCTCAGGCAGGAGGCCACTTCCCTCAGGCAGGAGGCCACTCCCCTCAGGACCAGAACCTCCCACCACAAGAACAGTTTCTTTCCCTCTGATGTTGAACACTTCTTAAACACTGTCACTTTAACCATCATTTAATCACTTTCTGCATCACATCATTCAACTGTAAACATACTGTACATAGTAACTCTATTTCACTTTTTATCGTACAGTAGATTTAAATTGTTTCTCTTTTTGACTTATATAGCTTGTTTTTATCATTGTTCATTGTTTTATATTGAATCACAAATACAAGTTCTTGTGTTGGTGAATTCTGTTCATTGAAAATAAACCTTTTCTGATTCTGACTCTGATTCTGGTTCTGATTCTAATACTGAATACAGACCAGTGCCGTGTATTCAAACATGCAGTCATTAAACCTCTTCTGAAAAAGCCTAATCTAGATCCCGACCTATTGGTAAACTACAGACCTATTTCAAATCTTCCCTTCGTCTCTAAAATCCTTGAAAAAGTTGTAGTAAAACAGCTTTGTCGCCACCTGCAGGACAATAACTTATTTGAAGTTTTCCAGTCAGGGTTCAGAGCCCACCACAGCACTGAAACTGCACTAGTTAAAGTCACAAATGATTTGTTATTAGCCGCTGACGATGGACTGGTCTCAATCCTGGTTCTGTTGGACCTCAGCGCAGCGTTTGACACCATCGACCACAACATTCTACTGCAGAGGTTAGAATGTGATGTAGGTGTTGGAGGAACAGCCCTCAGCTGGTTTAAATCCTATCTATCTGATAGGTTCCAATTTGTTAATGTAAACCAGAGCTCCTCACCAAGCTCTAAAGTAATTTACGGTGTGCCACAGGGTTCGGTACTCGGTCCAATTCTGTTTACTCTTTATATGCTACCATTAGGCAACATTATCAGAAAGCATGGCATTAACTTCCACTGCTATGCAGACGACACTCAGCTGTATTTATCAATGAAACCTGATCAGAGCGATCAAGTAGACAGACTTAGTACTTGTGTGAAGGAGATAAAAACCTGGATGACACTAAACTACCTGCTTCTTAACCCTGAAAAAACCGAGGTCATTGTGCTTGGCCCTAAGCATCTACGAGACGCTCTATCTGAGCAGATAGTCACACTGGACAATGTCAGTGTAGCCTCTAGTTCTACTGTAAGAAACCTTGGAGTCTTATTTGACCAGGAGCTCTCATTTAAAGCTCATATAAATCAAGCTTGTAAAACAGCCTATTTCCATTTGCGCAACATCGCCAAAATCAGAAGAATCCTGCCTAAAAGTGATGCCGAAAAACTTATCCATGCATTTGTAACGACTAGATTAGACTACTGGAACTCCCTGCTTGCAGCGTGTCCTAAAAGCTCCATAAAAAGCTTTCAACTGGTTCAAAATGCAGCAGCAAGATTACTAACAGGAACAAAAAGAAGAGAGCACATTACGCCAGTGCTGAAGTCTCTTCACTGGCTCCCCGTCGAGTCTAGAATCAAATTCAAAATTCTACACTTGACCTACAAAGCCATAAATGACATGGCCCCATCCTACCTCAAAGATGCTATAGAACCATATCATCCAAACAGAGCTCTTCGCTCTCAGAATGCCGGCCTTCTGGTGGTCCCAAGAGTCTCTAAAAGTACTGTAGGAGGTAGAGCGTTTAGCTACCAAGCTCCTGTGTTATGGAATCAGCTCCCGACCCATGTTAAATATGCTGACACAGTCTCTTCATTTAAGTCCAGGCTTAAAACGTTCCTCTTCGAAATCGCTTATGGTCAGACTAGTTAGGAACAGAAACATAAACCCACAGCTTTAGCTACGCTGCCCTAGGTGTAACTGTGCTGGGGGAAGTATGACAGCTTGAGCACTATCCTCTTCTTCTTCTGACTACTTATGCTATCAAACAATATTTATTTTTTGATTCCACTTGCAAACTGTTCACCGCCTTCTTTTCTTTCTCTCACTCCTGAGGACCTGTGGACCCAGATGCCCCTCCCCTGGTGAAGTGGTCCCTGCCCTGTGTGGACGGTCCCTCATCTGCCTGAAGAGTGGCTCCAGTTCGCCTCAGTCGGTCCCTCATCTGCCTGAAGAGTGGGTCCAGCTCGCCTCCGACGGTCCCTCATCTGCCTGAAGAGTGGGTCCAGCTCGCCTCAGACGGTCCCTCATCTGAAGAGTGGGTCCAGCTCGACTCAGACGGTCCCTCATCTGCCTGAAGAGTAGGTCCAGCTACAGTCTCCCTCGTGTCTGTCTGTCCGTCTGTGAGAGTCGGATCTCTCCTTCACTGGAACTCCTCCAGGTTTCTACGCTTTTTTCCCAAAGAGGTTTTTTTGTAGTTTTTCCTGGCCGAGAAGGAGAGTCTAAGGACAGAGGACCCTGGGACATCGTCCCTCGCCACCACAGACATTGTCTGACTCCATCGCCACCACAGACATTGTCTGACTTCATCGCCACCACAGACATTGTTGATTCATTTCTCCCTGTGGCCCTCAGAGGCAACTGTTGTTGTGATTTTGGGCCTTACAAAAATAAATTTATTTGATTTGATATTCAGGGTAAAGCTCCACATTGTGGCTTTAAACATTTATTCAATTACAGCTGTTTTTACTGCTTGAATTTTATGGAGTAAAATACAAGTCAAATGTTAAATCTTGTCTTAAAAATAGATTTGATATTTTGGCTCATTCATTATGAAGCTGCAGAGAGTCAGTTTGTCCAGCAGAGGTCACTACAGCCAAGAAGATGAAGCACAAGCTTGAAGGAGGCGCTGCAGAGGAAGAGGAAAGAGCAGAGGAAGAGGAAAGGGTAGAGGAAGAGGGAAGTACAGAGGAAGAGGGAAATGCAGGGGAAGAGGCAAGAGCAGAGGAAGAGGAAAGGGTAGAGGAAGAGGGAAGTACAGAGGAAGAGGGAAGTGCAGGGGATGAGGAAAGTGCAGAGGATGAGGAAAGAGCAGAGGAAGAGGAAAGTGCAGGGGAAGAGGGAAGAGGAAGAGGAAAATGCAGAGGAAGAGGAAGTGCAGATGAAGAGGAAAGTGCAGAAGGAAGAGGATCTGTTATATTACATCATATCAGGAGAGCGTCTCCTGAGGAGGCCATCGTGTGGTGCTGTGCTGCGTCTCCTGAGGAGGCCATCGGGAGGCGCTGTGCTGCGTCTCCTGAGGAGGCCATCGTGTGGTGCTGTGCTGCGTCTCCTGAGGAGGCCATCGGGAGGCGCTGTGCTGCGTCTCCTGTGGAGGCCATCGGAAGGCGCTGTGCTGCGTCTCCTGAGGAGGCCATAGGGAGGCGCTGTGCTGCGTCTCCTGAGGAGGCCATAGGGAGGCGCTGTGCTTGCATCTCCTGAGGAGGCCATAGGGAGAAGCTGTGCTGCGTCTCCTGTGGAGGCCATAGGGAGGCGCTGTGCTGCGTCTCCTGAGGAGGCCATAGGGAGGCGCTGTGCTGCGTCTCCTGTGGAGGCCATAGGGAGGCGCTGTGCTGCGTCTCCTGAGGAGGCCATAGGGAGAAGCTGTGCTGCGTCTCCTGTGGAGGCCATAGGGAGGCGCTGTGCTGCGTCTCCTGAGGAGGCCATAGGGAGGCGCTGTGCTGCGTCTCCTGTGGAGGCCATAGGGAGGCGCTGTGCTGCGTCTCCTGTGGAGGCCATAGGGAGGTGCTGTGCTGCGTCTCCTGTGGAGGCCATAGGGAGGCGCTGTGCTGCGTCTCCTGTGGAGGCCATAGGGAGGCGCTGTGCTGTGTTCAGACTCCAGCTCCAGGACTAATGTGTCAGTGCCTCATCAACGCCACTTCACCATCAGTTACAGTGTTCAAGCCTTAACGCTCAAATCACCACGACAACTCTTTCTGTGCTTCACAACAGGAACATGCATCACAATCACAGACATAGAAGTGAAGACATTATATGACTGAAGTCCTCTAGATTGAAAATACTTACGAATAACGTGACAGATTTACTCTTTGTTGATATTTTGACGTTTTCTTTGCGTCAAACCTTGTTCCGCCCGTGTCTCCTCCTTGTTTTCACCCGCCCGTGTTCGCCTTGTTTTCACCCGCCCGTGTTTTCACCCGCCCGTATTTGCCTTGTTTTCACCCGCCCGTGTTCGCCTTGTTTTCACCGCCCGTGTTCGCCTTGTTTTCACCCGCCCGTGTTTTCACTCGCCCGTGTTCGCCTTGTTTTCACCCGCCCGTGTTCGCCTTGTTTTCACCGCCCGTGTTCGCCTTGTTTTCACCCGCCCGTGTTTTCACCCGCCCGTGTTCGCCTTGTTTTCACCCGCCCGTGTTCGCCTTGTTTTCACCTTCCGTGTTCGCCTTGTTTTCACCCGCCCGTGTTCGCCTTGTTTTCACCTTCCGTGTTCGCCTTGTTTTCACCCGCCCGTGTTCGCCTTGTTTTCACCCGCCCGTGTTCGCCTTGTTTTCACCCGCCCGTGTTCGTCTTGTTTTCACCGCCCGTGTTCGCCTTGTTTTCACCCGCCCGTATTCGCCTTGTTTTCACCTGCCCGTATTCGCCTTGTTTTCACCTGCCCGTGTTCGTCTTGTTTTCACCCGCCCGTGTTCGCCTTGTTTTCACCGCCCGTGTTTGCCTTGTTTTCACCCGCCCGTGTTCGCCTTGTTTTCACCCGCCCGTGTTCGCCTTGTTTTCACCGCCCGTGTTCGCCTTGTTTTCACCCGCCCGTGTTCGCCTTGTTTTCACCGCCCGTGTTCGCCTTGTTTTCACCGCCCGTGTTCGCCTTGTTTTCACCGCCCGTGTTCGCCTTGTTTTCACCCGCCCGTGTTCGCCTTGTTTTCATTGCCCGTGTGTTGGGCTCGTGTTCCTCACCGTCGCCTATAGAAGTGAACAGAACAGGCTAATGCTAATGCGCTCGTGGGAGTGTGATCACAGACGCGCTCCGTCAGCCGCCCACGCTCCGCTCGACGCTCCAGCATCTCCAGCGTCTCTCAGGCCTGGACCGAGCTAACGAATCACTAACGAGAGCGTTTATTTACACATCAAACCTGTCAATCCACAATTCCACTCGTTTGCAGAATTTGCGTCAGTCGTGTTAATCTTTAGCTCGACTTTATTTCCATCATTCAAATGGATAGAAATGGTTAAAAATGTCACAAAACACATTAATATGACACTAAAATGAATTAACCTCAAAGTTTCTTCCATTAACAGTCAAATGTTGTTTTTTTCACCAATCATGAGCTCATATTTAACTCAAATGGGTCGTTTTTAAGTGTCAAATTATACACGTTTAAATATAATATACAGCAGGTGTAGAGCCCGACCCTCATTGTGACCCGGGCACGCCGCAGGGGTCAGAGGTCACAGAGAAAGCGTCACCTGCAGCGGGAAAGTGGCCGACGCCCTCTGCTACGCTCAAACTCATCCTTTTGTGGCTAAAATAACACGGACCATGATCCTTTGCCCCAAAACGTAACTGTTCATGAGCAATTTTCCATGTTTTTCTCCTGTTTTTGTGTGTTGTTCTCACGTTTTTCTCACGTTTTTCTCACGTTTTTCCCATGTTTTTCACGTGTTTTTCTTGCGTTTTTCATAATAAGAAAATCACAATATCATCATCTTAAATGTCTCGTGAAAGAAACGACCGCACGTGTTTGTATGATATTATCGCCACTGCATTTTCCCCTTCGGCTGGCGATCGCCCCCAAACGCCACTGTCACCCCCATTACCCTCACCCCTATTACCCCCACCCCCATTACCCTCACCCTCACCCCCTCACTCGTGCCCTTGGAGCGTCCTCTCTCTCCTCCAGCTCTCTCTACGCTCGCT
>NW_027316500.1:32106509-32276955 GCF_026437365.1 Eucyclogobius newberryi | reverse complement strand
GTCCTGACTTTGGCACCAGCAGGAGGCCGGTCCTGACTCTGGCACCAGCAGGAGGCCGGTCCACGTTTAGTCCTGACTCTGGCACCAGAAGGAGGCCGGTCCATGTTCATTCCTGACTCTGGCACCAGCAGGAGGCCGGTCCATGTTCAGTCCTGACTCTGGCACCAGCAAGAGGCCGGTCAATGTTTATTCCTGACTCTGGCACCAGCAGGAGGCCGGTCCATGTTCAGTCCTGATTCTGGCACCAGCAGGAGGCCGGTCCATGTTTAGTCCTGACTCTGACACCAGCAGGAGGCCGGTCAATGTTTAGTCCTGACTCTGGCACCAGCAGGAGGCCGGTCCTGACTCTGGCACCAGCAGGAGTCCGGTCAATGTTCAGTCCTGACTCTGGCACCAGCAGGAGGCCGGTCCATGTTTAGTCTTGACTCTGGCACCAGCAGGAGGTCCTTGTTTAGTCCTGACTCTGGCACCAGCAGGAGGCCGGTCCATGTTTAGTCCTGACTCTGGCACCAGCAGGAGGCCGGTCCTGACTCTGGCACCAGCAGGAGGCCGGTCCACGTTTAGTCCTGACTCTGGCACCAGCAGGAGGCCGGTCCATGTTCAGTCCTGACTCTGGCACCAGCAGGAGGCCGGTCCATGTTTAGTCCTGACTCTGGCACCAGCAGGAGGCCGGTCCATGTTTAGTCCTGACTCTGGCACCAGCAGGAGGCCGGTCCTGACTCTGGTACCAGCAGGAGGCCGGTCCATGTTCAGTCCTGACTCTGGCACCAGCAGGAGGCCAGTCCTGACTCTGGCACCAGCAGGAGGCCAGTCCATGTTTAGTCCTGACTCTGGCACCTGCAGGAGGCCGGTCCATGTTTAGTCCTGCGCCGGTCCATGTTTAGTCCTGACTCTGGCACCAGCAGGAGGCCGGTCCATGTTCAGTCCTGACTCTGGCACCAGCAGGAGGCCGGTCCATGTTCAGTCCTGACTCTGGCACCAGCAGGAGGCCGGTCCATGTTCAGTCCTGACTCTGGCACCAGCAGGAGGCCGGTCCATGTTTAGTCCTGACTCTGGCACCAGTAGGAGTCCGGTCCATGTTCAGTCCTGACTCTGGCACCAGCAGGAGGCCGGTCCATGTTTAGTCCTGACTCTGGCACCAGCAGGAGGCCGGTCCATGTTTAGTCCTGACTCTGGCACCAGCAGGAGGCCGGTCCATGTTCAGTCCTGACTCTGGCACCAGCAGGAGGCCGGTCCATGTTCAGTCCTAACTCTGGCACCAGCAGGAGGCCGGTCCATGTTAAGTCCTGACTCTGGCACCAGCAGGAGGCCGGTCCATGTTTATTCCTGAATCTGGCACCAGCAGGAGGCCGGTCCATGTTTAGTCCTGACTCTGGCACCAGCAGGAGGCCGGTCCAGGTTCAGTCCTGACTCTGGCACCAGTAGGAGGCCGCTCCATGTTCAGTCCTGACTCTGGCACCAGCAGGAGGCCGGTCCATGTTTAGTCCTGACTCTGGCACCAGCAGGAGGCCGGTCCATGTTTAGTCCTGACTCTGGCACCAGCAGGAGGCCGGTCCAGGTTTAGTCCTGACTCTGGCACCAGCAGGAGGCCGGTCCATGTTTAGTCCTGACTCTGGCACCAGCAGGAGGCCGGTCCATGTTCAGTCCTGACTCTGGCACCAGCAGGAGGCCGGTCCATGTTTAGTCCTGACTTTGGCACCAGCAGGAGGCCGGTCCTGACTCTGGCACCAGCAGGAGGCTGGTCCACGTTTAGTCCTGACTCTGGCACCAGCAGGAGGACGGTCCATGTTCAGTCCTGACTCTGGCACCAGCAGGAGGCCAGTCTTGACTCTGGCACCAGCAGGAGGCCAGTCCATGTTTAGTCCTGACTCTGGCACCAGCAGGAGGCCGGTCCATGTTCAGTCCTGACTCTGGCACCAGCAGGAGGCCGGTCCATGTTTAGTCCTGACTTTGGCACCAGCAGGAGGCCGGTCCTGACTCTGGCACCAGCAGGAGGCCGGTCCACGTTTAGTCCTGACTCTGGCACCAGAAGGAGGCCGGTCCATGTTCATTCCTGACTCTGGCACCAGCAGGAGGCCGGTCCATGTTCAGTCCTGACTCTGGCACCAGCAAGAGGCCGGTCCATGTTTAGTCCTGACTCTGGCACCAGCAGGAGGCCGGTCCATGTTCAGTCCTGATTCTGGCACCAGCAGGAGGCCGGTCCATGTTTAGTCCTGACTCTGACACCAGCAGGAGGCCGGTCCATGTTTAGTCCTGACTCTGGCACCAGCAGGAGGCCGGTCCATGTTTAGTCCTGACTCTGGCACCAGCAGGAGGCCGGTCCATGTTTAGTCCTGACTCTGGCACCAGCAGGAGGCCGGTCCTGACTCTGGTACCAGCAGGAGGCCGGTCCATGTTCAGTCCTGACTCTGGCACCAGCAGGAGGCCAGTCCTGACTCTGGCACCAGCACGAGGCCAGTCCATGTTTAGTCCTGACTCTGGCACCTGCAGGAGGCCGGTCCATGTTTAGTCCTGCGCCGGTCCATGTTTAGTCCTGACTCTGGCACCAGCAGGAGGCCGGTCCATGTTCAGTCCTGACTCTGGCACCAGCAGGAGGCCGGTCCATGTTCAGTCCTGACTCTGGCACCAGCAGGAGGCCGGTCCATGTTCAGTCCTGACTCTGGCACCAGCAGGAGGCCGGTCCATGTTTAGTCCTGACTCTGGCACCAGTAGGAGTCCGGTCCATGTTCAGTCCTGATTCTGGCACCAGTAGGAGGCCGGTCCATGTTCAGTCCTGACTCTGGCACCAGCAGGAGGCCGGTCCATGTTTAGTCCTGACTTTGGCACCAGCAGGAGGCCGGTCCTGACTCTGGCACCAGCAGGAGGCTGGTCCACGTTTAGTCCTGACTCTGGCACCAGCAGGAGGACGGTCCATGTTCAGTCCTGACTCTGGCACCAGCAGGAGGCCAGTCTTGACTCTGGCACCAGCAGGAGGCCAGTCCATGTTTAGTCCTGACTCTGGCACCAGCAGGAGGCCGGTCCATGTTCAGTCCTGACTCTGGCACCAGCAGGAGGCCGGTCCATGTTTAGTCCTGACTTTGGCACCAGCAGGAGGCCGGTCCTGACTCTGGCACCAGCAGGAGGCCGGTCCACGTTTAGTCCTGACTCTGGCACCAGAAGGAGGCCGGTCCATGTTCATTCCTGACTCTGGCACCAGCAGGAGGCCGGTCCATGTTCAGTCCTGACTCTGGCACCAGCAAGAGGCCGGTCCATGTTTAGTCCTGACTCTGGCACCAGCAGGAGGCCGGTCCATGTTCAGTCCTGATTCTGGCACCAGCAGGAGGCCGGTCCATGTTTAGTCCTGACTCTGACACCAGCAGGAGGCCGGTCCATGTTTAGTCCTGACTCTGGCACCAGCAGGAGGCCGGTCCATGTTTAGTCCTGACTCTGGCACCAGCAGGAGGCCGGTCCATGTTTAGTCCTGACTCTGGCACCAGCAGGAGGCCGGTCCTGACTCTGGTACCAGCAGGAGGCCGGTCCATGTTCAGTCCTGACTCTGGCACCAGCAGGAGGCCAGTCCTGACTCTGGCACCAGCACGAGGCCAGTCCATGTTTAGTCCTGACTCTGGCACCTGCAGGAGGCCGGTCCATGTTTAGTCCTGCGCCGGTCCATGTTTAGTCCTGACTCTGGCACCAGCAGGAGGCCGGTCCATGTTCAGTCCTGACTCTGGCACCAGCAGGAGGCCGGTCCATGTTCAGTCCTGACTCTGGCACCAGCAGGAGGCCGGTCCATGTTCAGTCCTGACTCTGGCACCAGCAGGAGGCCGGTCCATGTTTAGTCCTGACTCTGGCACCAGTAGGAGTCCGGTCCATGTTCAGTCCTGACTCTGGCACCAGCAGGAGGCCGGTCCATGTTTAGTCCTGACTCTGGCACCAGCAGGAGGCCGGTCCATGTTTAGTCCTGACTCTGGCACCAGCAGGAGGCCGGTCCATGTTCAGTCCTGACTCTGGCACCAGCAGGAGGCCGGTCCATGTTCAGTCCTAACTCTGGCACCAGCAGGAGGCCGGTCCATGTTTAGTCCTGACTCTGGCACCAGCAGGAGGCCGGTCCATGTTTATTCCTGAATCTGGCACCAGCAGGAGGCCGGTCCAGGTTCAGTCCTGACTCTGGCACCAGCAGGAGGCCGCTCCATGTTTAGTCCTGACTCTGGCACCAGCAGGAGGCCAGTCCATGTTCATTCCTGACTCTGGCACCAGCAGGAGGACGGTCCATGTTCAGTCCTGACTCTGGCACCAGCAAGAGGCCGGTCCGTGTTTAGTCCTGACTCTGGCACTAGCAGGAGGCCGGTCCATGTTCAGTCTTGATTCTGGCACCAGCAGGAGGCCGGTCCATGTTTAGTCCTGATTCTGACACCAGCAGGAAGCCGGTCCTGACTCTGGCACCAGCAGGAGGCCGGTCCACGTTTAGTCCTGACTCTGGCACCAGCAGGAGGCCGGTCCATGTTCAGTCCTGACTCTGGCACCAGCAGGAGGCCGGTCCATGTTTAGTCCTGACTTTGGCACCAGCAGGAGGCCGGTCCTGACTCTGGCACCAGCAGGAGGCCGGTCCACGTTTAGTCCTGACTCTGGCACCAGCAGGAGGCCGGTCCATGTTCATTCCTGACTCTGGCACCAGCAGGAGGACGGTCCATGTTCAGTCCTGACTCTGGCACCAGCAAGAGGCCGGTCCGTGTTTAATCCTGACTCTGGCACTAGCAGGAGGCCGGTCCATGTTCAGTCTTGATTCTGGCACCAGCAGGAGGCCGGTCCATGTTTAGTCCTGACTCTGGCACCAGCAGGAGGCCGGTCCTGACTCTGGCACCAGCAGGAGGCCGGTCCATGTTCAGTCCTGACTCTGGCACCAGCAGGAGGCCAGTCTTGACTCTGGCACCAGCAGGAGGCCAGTCCATGTTTAGTCCTGACTCTGGCACCTGCAGGAGGCCGGTCCATGTTTAGTCCTGCACCGGTCCATGTTTAGTCCTGACTCTGGCACCAGCAGGAGGCCGGTCCATGTTCAGTCCTGACTCTGGCACCAGCAGGAGGCCGGTCCATGTTCAGTCCTGACTCTGGCACCAGCAGGAGGCCGGTCCAGGTTCAGTCCTGACTCTGGCACCAGCAGGAGGCCGGTCCATGTTTAGTCCTGACTCTGGCACCAGCAGGAGGCCGGTCCATGTTCAGTCCTGACTCTGGCACCAGCAGGAGGCCGGTCCATGTTCAGTCCTGACTCTGGCACCAGCAGGAGGCCGGTCCAGGTTCAGTGCTGACTCTGGCACCAGCAGGAGGCCGGTCCATGTTTAGTCCTGACTCTGGCACCAGCAGGAGGCCGGTCCATGTTCAGTCCTGACTCTGGCACCAGCAGGAGGCCGGCCCATGTTTAGTCCTGACTTTGGCACCAGCAGGAGGCCGGTCCATGTTCAGTCCTGACTCTGGCACCAGCAGGAGGCCGGTCCAGGTTCAGTCCTGACTCTGGCACCAGCAGGAGGCCGGTCCATGTTTAGTCCTGACTCTGGCACCAGCAGGAGGCCGGTCCATGTTCAGTCCTGACTCTGGCACCAGCAGGAGGCCGGTCCATGTTCAGTCCTGACTCTGGCACCAGCAGGAGGCCGGTCCAGGTTCAGTCCTGACTCTGGCACCAGCAGGAGGCCGGTCCATGTTTAGTCCTGACTCTGGCACCAGCAGGAGGCCGGTCCATGTTCAGTCCTGACTCTGGCACCAGCAGGAGGCCGGCCCATGTTTAGTCCTGACTTTGGCACCAGCAGGAGGCCGGTCCTGACTCTGGCACCAGCAGGAGGCTGGTCCACGTTTAGTCCTGACTCTGGCACCAGCAGGAGGACGGTCCATGTTCAGTCCTGACTCTGGCACCAGCAGGAGGCCAGTCTTGACTCTGGCACCAGCAGGAGGCCAGTCCATGTTTAGTCCTGACTCTGGCACCAGCAGGAGGCCGGTCCATGTTCAGTCCTGACTCTGGCACCAGCAGGAGGCCGGTCCATGTTTAGTCCTGACTTTGGCACCAGCAGGAGGCCGGTCCTGACTCTGGCACCAGCAGGAGGCCGGTCCACGTTTAGTCCTGACTCTGGCACCAGAAGGAGGCCGGTCCATGTTCATTCCTGACTCTGGCACCAGCAGGAGGCCGGTCCATGTTCAGTCCTGACTCTGGCACCAGCAAGAGGCCGGTCCATGTTTAGTCCTGACTCTGGCACCAGCAGGAGGCCGGCCCATGTTTAGTCCTGACTTTGGCACCAGCAGGAGGCCGGTCCTGACTCTGGCACCAGCAGGAGGCTGGTCCACGTTTAGTCCTGACTCTGGCACCAGCAGGAGGACGGTCCATGTTCAGTCCTGACTCTGGCACCAGCAGGAGGCCAGTCTTGACTCTGGCACCAGCAGGAGGCCAGTCCATGTTTAGTCCTGACTCTGGCACCAGCAGGAGGCCGGTCCATGTTCAGTCCTGACTCTGGCACCAGCAGGAGGCCGGTCCATGTTTAGTCCTGACTTTGGCACCAGCAGGAGGCCGGTCCTGACTCTGGCACCAGCAGGAGGCCGGTCCACGTTTAGTCCTGACTCTGGCACCAGAAGGAGGCCGGTCCATGTTCATTCCTGACTCTGGCACCAGCAGGAGGCCGGTCCATGTTCAGTCCTGACTCTGGCACCAGCAAGAGGCCGGTCCATGTTTAGTCCTGACTCTGGCACCAGCAGGAGGCCGGTCCATGTTCAGTCCTGATTCTGGCACCAGCAGGAGGCCGGTCCATGTTTAGTCCTGACTCTGACACCAGCAGGAGGCCGGTCCATGTTTAGTCCTGACTCTGGCACCAGCAGGAGGCCGGTCCATGTTTAGTCCTGACTCTGGCACCAGCAGGAGGCCGGTCCATGTTTAGTCCTGACTCTGGCACCAGCAGGAGGCCGGTCCATGTTCAGTCCTGACTCTGGCACCAGCAGGAGGCCGGCCCATGTTTAGTCCTGACTTTGGCACCAGCAGGAGGCCGGTCCTGACTCTGGCACCAGCAGGAGGCTGGTCCACGTTTAGTCCTGACTCTGGCACCAGCAGGAGGACGGTCCATGTTCAGTCCTGACTCTGGCACCAGCAGGAGGCCAGTCTTGACTCTGGCACCAGCAGGAGGCCAGTCCATGTTTAGTCCTGACTCTGGCACCAGCAGGAGGCCGGTCCATGTTCAGTCCTGACTCTGGCACCAGCAGGAGGCCGGTCCATGTTTAGTCCTGACTTTGGCACCAGCAGGAGGCCGGTCCTGACTCTGGCACCAGCAGGAGGCCGGTCCACGTTTAGTCCTGACTCTGGCACCAGAAGGAGGCCGGTCCATGTTCATTCCTGACTCTGGCACCAGCAGGAGGCCGGTCCATGTTCAGTCCTGACTCTGGCACCAGCAAGAGGCCGGTCCATGTTTAGTCCTGACTCTGGCACCAGCAGGAGGCCGGTCCATGTTCAGTCCTGATTCTGGCACCAGCAGGAGGCCGGTCCATGTTTAGTCCTGACTCTGACACCAGCAGGAGGCCGGTCCATGTTTAGTCCTGACTCTGGCACCAGCAGGAGGCCGGTCCATGTTTAGTCCTGACTCTGGCACCAGCAGGAGGCCGGTCCATGTTTAGTCCTGACTCTGGCACCAGCAGGAGGCCGGTCCTGACTCTGGTACCAGCAGGAGGCCGGTCCATGTTCAGTCCTGACTCTGGCACCAGCAGGAGGCCAGTCCTGACTCTGGCACCAGCACGAGGCCAGTCCATGTTTAGTCCTGACTCTGGCACCTGCAGGAGGCCGGTCCATGTTTAGTCCTGCGCCGGTCCATGTTTAGTCCTGACTCTGGCACCAGCAGGAGGCCGGTCCATGTTCAGTCCTGACTCTGGCACCAGCAGGAGGCCGGTCCATGTTCAGTCCTGACTCTGGCACCAGCAGGAGGCCGGTCCATGTTCAGTCCTGACTCTGGCACCAGCAGGAGGCCGGTCCATGTTTAGTCCTGACTCTGGCACCAGTAGGAGTCCGGTCCATGTTCAGTCCTGACTCTGGCACCAGCAGGAGGCCGGTCCATGTTTAGTCCTGACTCTGGCACCAGCAGGAGGCCGGTCCATGTTTAGTCCTGACTCTGGCACCAGCAGGAGGCCGGTCCATGTTCAGTCCTGACTCTGGCACCAGCAGGAGGCCGGTCCATGTTCAGTCCTAACTCTGGCACCAGCAGGAGGCCGGTCCATGTTTAGTCCTGACTCTGGCACCAGCAGGAGGCCGGTCCATGTTTATTCCTGAATCTGGCACCAGCAGGAGGCCGGTCCAGGTTCAGTCCTGACTCTGGCACCAGCAGGAGGCCGCTCCATGTTTAGTCCTGACTCTGGCACCAGCAGGAGGCCAGTCCATGTTCATTCCTGACTCTGGCACCAGCAGGAGGACGGTCCATGTTCAGTCCTGACTCTGGCACCAGCAAGAGGCCGGTCCGTGTTTAGTCCTGACTCTGGCACTAGCAGGAGGCCGGTCCATGTTCAGTCTTGATTCTGGCACCAGCAGGAGGCCGGTCCATGTTTAGTCCTGATTCTGACACCAGCAGGAAGCCGGTCCTGACTCTGGCACCAGCAGGAGGCCGGTCCACGTTTAGTCCTGACTCTGGCACCAGCAGGAGGCCGGTCCATGTTCAGTCCTGACTCTGGCACCAGCAGGAGGCCGGTCCATGTTTAGTCCTGACTTTGGCACCAGCAGGAGGCCGGTCCTGACTCTGGCACCAGCAGGAGGCCGGTCCACGTTTAGTCCTGACTCTGGCACCAGCAGGAGGCCGGTCCATGTTCATTCCTGACTCTGGCACCAGCAGGAGGACGGTCCATGTTCAGTCCTGACTCTGGCACCAGCAAGAGGCCGGTCCGTGTTTAATCCTGACTCTGGCACTAGCAGGAGGCCGGTCCATGTTCAGTCTTGATTCTGGCACCAGCAGGAGGCCGGTCCATGTTTAGTCCTGACTCTGGCACCAGCAGGAGGCCGGTCCTGACTCTGGCACCAGCAGGAGGCCGGTCCATGTTCAGTCCTGACTCTGGCACCAGCAGGAGGCCAGTCTTGACTCTGGCACCAGCAGGAGGCCAGTCCATGTTTAGTCCTGACTCTGGCACCTGCAGGAGGCCGGTCCATGTTTAGTCCTGCACCGGTCCATGTTTAGTCCTGACTCTGGCACCAGCAGGAGGCCGGTCCATGTTCAGTCCTGACTCTGGCACCAGCAGGAGGCCGGTCCATGTTCAGTCCTGACTCTGGCACCAGCAGGAGGCCGGTCCAGGTTCAGTCCTGACTCTGGCACCAGCAGGAGGCCGGTCCATGTTTAGTCCTGACTCTGGCACCAGCAGGAGGCCGGTCCATGTTCAGTCCTGACTCTGGCACCAGCAGGAGGCCGGTCCATGTTCAGTCCTGACTCTGGCACCAGCAGGAGGCCGGTCCAGGTTCAGTGCTGACTCTGGCACCAGCAGGAGGCCGGTCCATGTTTAGTCCTGACTCTGGCACCAGCAGGAGGCCGGTCCATGTTCAGTCCTGACTCTGGCACCAGCAGGAGGCCGGCCCATGTTTAGTCCTGACTTTGGCACCAGCAGGAGGCCGGTCCTGACTCTGGCACCAGCAGGAGGCCGGTCCACGTTTAGTCCTGACTCTGGCACCAGCAGGAGGCCGGTCCATGTTCATTCCGGACTCTGGCACCAGCAGGAGGACGGTCCATGTTCAGTCCTGACTCTGGCACCAGCAAGAGGCCGGTCCGTGTTTAGTCCTGACTCTGGCACTAGCAGGAGGCCGGTCCATGTTAAGTCCTGATTCTGGCACCAGCAGGAGGCCGGTCCATGTTTAGTCCTGACTCTGACACCAGCAGGAGGCCGGTCCAGGTTCAGTCCTGACTCTGGCACCAGCAGGAGGCCGGTCCATGTTTAGTCCTGACTCTGGCACCAGCAGGAGGCCGGTCCATGTTCAGTCCTGACTCTGGCACCAGCAGGAGGCCGGCCCATGTTTAGTCCTGACTTTGGCACCAGCAGGAGGCCGGTCCTGACTCTGGCACCAGCAGGAGGCCGGTCCACGTTTAGTCCTGACTCTGGCACCAGCAGGAGGCCGGTCCATGTTCATTCCGGACTCTGGCACCAGCAGGAGGACGGTCCATGTTCAGTCCTGACTCTGGCACCAGCAAGAGGCCGGTCCGTGTTTAGTCCTGACTCTGGCACTAGCAGGAGGCCGGTCCATGTTCAGTCCTGATTCTGGCACCAGCAGGAGGCCGGTCCATGTTTAGTCCTGACTCTGACACCAGCAGGAGGCCGGTCCTGACTCTGGCACCAGCAGGAGGCCGGTCCACGTTTAGTCATGACTCTGGCACCAGCAGGAGGCCGGTCCATGTTCAGTCCTGACTCTGGCACCAGCAGGAGGCCGGTCCATGTTTAGTCCTGACTCTGGCATCAGCAGGAGGCCGGTCCATGTTTAGTCCTGACTCTGGCACCAGCAGGAGGCCGGTCCATGTTCAGTCCTGACTCTGGCACCAGCAGGAGGCCAGTCCATGTTTAGTCCTGACTCTGGCACCAGCAGGAGGCCGGTCCATGTTTAGTCCTGACTCTGGCACCAGCAGGAGGCCGGTCCAGGTTCAGTCCTGACTCTGGCACCAGTAGGAGGCCGCTCCATGTTCAGTCCTGACTCTGGCACCAGCAGGAGGCCGCTCCATGTTTAGTCCTGACTCTGGCACCAGCAGGAGGCCGGTCCATGTTCAGTCCTGACTCTGGCACCAGCAGGAGGCCGGTCCATGTTTAGTCCTGACTTTGGCACCAGCAGGAGGCCGGTCCTGACTCTGGCACCAGCAGGAGGCCGGTCCACGTTTAGTCCTGACTCTGGCACCAGCAGGAGGCCGGTCCATGTTCATTCCTGACTCTGGCACCAGCAGGAGGACGGTCCATGTTCAGTCCTGACTCTGGCACCAGCAAGAGGCCGGTCCGTGTTTAGTCCTGACTCTGGCACTAGCAGGAGGCCGGTCCATGTTCAGTCTTGATTCTGGCACCAGCAGGAGGCCGGTCCATGTTTAGTCCTGATTCTGACACCAGCAGGAAGCCGGTCCTGACTCTGGCACCAGCAGGAGGCCGGTCCACGTTTAGTCCTGACTCTGGCACCAGCAGGAGGCCGGTCCATGTTTAGTCCTGACTCTGGCATCAGCAGGAGGCTGGTCCATGTTTAGTCCTGACTCTGGCACCAGCAGGAGGCCGGTCCATGTTCAGTCCTGACTCTGGCACCAGCAGGAGGCCGGTCCATGTTTAGTCCTGACTCTGGCACCAGCAGGAGGCCGGTCCATGTTCAGTCCTGACTCTGGCACCAGCAGGAGGCCGGTCCATGTTCAGTCCTAACTCTGGCACCAGCAGGAGGCCGGTACACGTTTAGTCCTGACTCTGGCACCAGCAGGAGTCCGGTCCATGTTCAGTCTTGATTCTGGCACCAGCAGGAGGCCGGTCCATGTTTAGTCCTGATTCTGACACCAGCAGGAAGCCGGTCCTGACTCTGGAATCAGCAGGAGGCTGGTCCATGTTTAGTCCTGACTCTGGCACCAGCAGGAGGCCGGTCCATGTTCAGTCCTGACTCTGGCACCAGCAGGAGGCCGGTCCATGTTTAGTCCTGATTCTGACACCAGCAGGAAGCCGGTCCTGACTCTGGAATCAGCAGGAGGCTGGTCCATGTTTAGTCCTGACTCTGGCACCAGCAGGAGGCCGGTCCATGTTCAGTCCTGACTCTGGCACCAGCAGGAGGCCAGTCCATGTTTATTCCTGACTCTGGCACCAGCAGGAGGCCAGTCCATGTTCAGTCCTGACTCTGGCACCAGCAGGAGGCCAGTCCATGTTTATTCCTGACTCTGGCACCAGCAGGAGGCCGGTCCATGTTTAGTCCTGACTCTGGCACCAGCAGGAGGCCGGTCCAGGTTCAGTCCTGACTCTGGCACCAGTAGGAGGCCGATCCATGTTCAGTCCTGACTCTGGCACCAGCAGGAGGCCACTCCATGTTTAGTCCTGACTCTGGCACCAGCAGGAGGCCGGTCCATGTTTAGTCCTGACTCTGGCACCAGCAGGAGGACGGTCCATGTTTAGTCCTGACTCTGGCACCAGCAGGAGGCCGGTCCATGTTCAGTCCTGACTCTGGCACCAGCAGGAGGCCGGTCCATGTTTATTCCTGACTCTGGCACCAGCAGGAGGCCGGTCCGTGTTTAGTCCTGACTCTGGCACTAGCAGGAGGCCGGTCCATGTTCAGTCTTGATTCTGGCACCAGCAGGAGGCCGGTCCATGTTTAGTCCTGATTCTGACACCAGCAGGAAGCCGGTCCTGACTCTGGAATCAGCAGGAGGCTGGTCCATGTTTAGTCCTGACTCTGGCACCAGCAGGAGGCCGGTCCATGTTCAGTCCTGACTCTGGCACCAGCAGGAGGCCAGTCCATGTTTATTCCTGACTCTGGCACCAGCAGGAGGCCAGTCCATGTTCAGTCCTGACTCTGGCACCAGCAGGAGGCCAGTCCATGTTTATTCCTGACTCTGGCACCAGCAGGAGGCCGGTCCATGTTTAGTCCTGACTCTGGCACCAGCAGGAGGCCGGTCCAGGTTCAGTCCTGACTCTGGCACCAGTAGGAGGCCGATCCATGTTCAGTCCTGACTCTGGCACCAGCAGGAGGCCGCTCCATGTTTAGTCCTGACTCTGGCACCAGCAGGAGGCCGGTCCATGTTTAGTCCTGACTCTGGCACCAGCAGGAGGCCGGTCCATGTTTAGTCCTGACTCTGGCACCAGCAGGAGGCCGGTCCATGTTCAGTCCTGACTCTGGCACCAGCAGGAGGCCGGTCCATGTTCAGTCCTAACTCTGGCACCAGCAGGAGGCCGGTCCACGTTTAGTCCTGACTCTGGCACCAGCAGGAGTCCGGTCCATGTTCAGTCCTGACTCTGGCACCAGCAAGAGGCCGGTCCGTGTTTAGTCCTGACTCTGGCACTAGCAGGAGGCCGGTCCATGTTCAGTCTTGATTCTGGCACCAGCAGGAGGCCGGTCCATGTTTAGTCCTGATTCTGACACCAGCAGGAAGCCGGTCCTGACTCTGGCACCAGCAGGAGGCCGGTCCACGTTTAGTCCTGACTCTGGCACCAGCAGGAGGCCGGTCCATGTTCAGTCCTGACTCTGGCACCAGCAGGAGGCCGGTCCATGTTTAGTCCTGACTCTGGCATCAGCACGAGGCTGGTCCATGTTTAGTCCTGACTCTGGCACCAGCAGGAGGCCGGTCCATGTTCAGTCCTGACTCTGGCACCAGCAGGAGGCCAGTCCATGTTTATTCCTGACTCTGGCACCAGCAGGAGGCCAGTCCATGTTCAGTCCTGACTCTGGCACCAGCAGGAGGCCAGTCCATGTTTATTCCTGACTCTGGCACCAGCAGGAGGCCGGTCCATGTTTAGTCCTGACTCTGGCACCAGCAGGAGGCCGGTCCAGGTTCAGTCCTGACTCTGGCACCAGTAGGAGGCCGATCCATGTTCAGTCCTGACTCTGGCACCAGCAGGAGGCCGCTCCATGTTTAGTCCCGACTCTGGCACCAGCAGGAGGCCGGTCCATGTTTAGTCCTGACTCTGGCACCAGCAGGAGGCCGGTCCATGTTCAGTCCTGACTCTGGCACCAGCAGGAGGCCGGTCCATGTTCAGTCCTGACTCTGGCACCAGCAGGAGGCCGGTCCATGTTTAGTCTTGACTCTGGCACCAGCAGGAGGTCCTTGTTTAGTCCTGACTCTGGCACCAGCAGGAGGCCGGTCCATGTTCAGTCCTGACTTTGGCACCAGCAGGAGGCCGGTCCTGACTCTGGCACCAGCAGGAGGCCGGTCCACGTTTAGTCCTGACTCTGGCACCAGCAGGAGTCCGGTCCATGTTCAGTCCTGACTCTGGCACCAGCAGGAGGCCGGTCCATGTTTAGTCTTGACTCTGGCACCAGCAGGAGGTCCTTGTTTAGTCCTGACTCTGGCACCAGCAGGAGGCCGGTCCATGTTCAGTCCTGACTTTGGCACCAGCAGGAGGCCGGTCCTGACTCTGGCACCAGCAGGAGGCCGGTCCACGTTTAGTCCTGACTCTGGCACCAGCAGGAGTCCGGTCCATGTTCAGTCCTGACTCTGGCACCAGCAGGAGGCCGGTCCATGTTTAGTCTTGACTCTGGCACCAGCAGGAGGTCCTTGTTTAGTCCTGACTCTGGCACCAGCAGGAGGCCGGTCCATGTTTAGTCCTGACTCTGGCACCAGCAGGAGGCCGGTCCATGTTTAGTCCTGACTCTGGCACCAGCAGGAGGCCGGTCCTGACTCTGGCACCAGCAGGAGGCCGGTCCACGTTTAGTCCTGACTCTGGCACCAGCAGGAGGCCGGTCCATGTTCAGTCCTGATTCTGGCACCAGCAGGAGGCCGGTCCATGTTTAGTCCTGACTCTGACACCAGCAGGAGGCCGGTCCATGTTTAGTCCTGACTCTGGCACCAGCAGGAGGCCGGTCCATGTTTAGTCCTGACTTTGGCACCAGCAGGAGGCCGGTCCTGACTCTGGCACCAGCAGGAGGCCGGTCCACGTTTAGTCCTGACTCTGGCACCAGCAGGAGGCCGGTCCATGTTCATTCCTGACTCTGGCACCAGCAGGAGGACGGTCCATGTTCAGTCCTGACTCTGGCACCAGCAAGAGGCCGGTCCGTGTTTAGTCCTGACTCTGGCACTAGCAGGAGGCCGGTCCATGTTCAGTCTTGATTCTGGCACCAGCAGGAGGCCGGTCCATGTTTAGTCCTGATTCTGACACCAGCAGGAAGCCGGTCCTGACTCTGGCACCAGCAGGAGGCCGGTCCACGTTTAGTCCCTACTCTGGCACCAGCAGGAGGCCGGTCCATGTTTAGTCCTGACTCTGGCATCAGCAGGAGGCTGGTCCATGTTTAGTCCTGACTCTGGCACCAGCAGGAGGCCGGTCCATGTTCAGTCCTGACTCTGGCACCAGCAGGAGGCCAGTCCATGTTTATTCCTGACTCTGGCACCAGCAGGAGGCCAGTCCATGTTCAGTCCTGACTCTGGCACCAGCAGGAGGCCGGTCCATGTTTAGTCCTGACTCTGGCACCAGCAGGAGGCCGGTCCATGTTTAGTCCTGACTCTGGCACCAGCAGGAGGCCGGTCCATGTTCAGTCCTGACTCTGGCACCAGCAGGAGGCCGGTCCATGTTCAGTCCTAACTCTGGCACCAGCAGGAGGCCGGTCCACGTTTAGTCCTGACTCTGGCACCAGCAGGAGTCCGGTCCATGTTCAGTCCTGACTCTGGCACCAGCAAGAGGCCGGTCCGTGTTTAGTCCTGACTCTGGCACTAGCAGGAGGCCGGTCCATGTTCAGTCTTGATTCTGGCACCAGCAGGAGGCCGGTCCATGTTTAGTCCTGATTCTGACACCAGCAGGAAGCCGGTCCTGACTCTGGCACCAGCAAGAGGCCGGTCCGTGTTTAGTCCTGACTCTGGCACTAGCAGGAGGCCGGTCCATGTTCAGTCTTGATTCTGGCACCAGCAGGAGGCCGGTCCATGTTTAGTCCTGATTCTGACACCAGCAGGAAGCCGGTCCTGACTCTGGAATCAGCAGGAGGCTGGTCCATGTTTAGTCCTGACTCTGGCACCAGCAGGAGGCCGGTCCATGTTCAGTCCTGACTCTGGCACCAGCAGGAGGCCAGTCCATGTTTATTCCTGACTCTGGCACCAGCAGGAGGCCAGTCCATGTTCAGTCCTGACTCTGGCACCAGCAGGAGGCCAGTCCATGTTTATTCCTGACTCTGGCACCAGCAGGAGGCCGGTCCATGTTTAGTCCTGACTCTGGCACCAGCAGGAGGCCGGTCCAGGTTCAGTCCTGACTCTGGCACCAGTAGGAGGCCGATCCATGTTCAGTCCTGACTCTGGCACCAGCAGGAGGCCGCTCCATGTTTAGTCCTGACTCTGGCACCAGCAGGAGGCCGGTCCATGTTTAGTCCTGACTCTGGCACCAGCAGGAGGACGGTCCATGTTTAGTCCTGACTCTGGCACCAGCAGGAGGCCGGTCCATGTTCAGTCCTGACTCTGGCACCAGCAGGAGGCCGGTCCATGTTTATTCCTGACTCTGGCACCAGCAGGAGGCCGGTCCGTGTTTAGTCCTGACTCTGGCACTAGCAGGAGGCCGGTCCATGTTCAGTCTTGATTCTGGCACCAGCAGGAGGCCGGTCCATGTTTAGTCCTGATTCTGACACCAGCAGGAAGCCGGTCCTGACTCTGGAATCAGCAGGAGGCTGGTCCATGTTTAGTCCTGACTCTGGCACCAGCAGGAGGCCGGTCCATGTTCAGTCCTGACTCTGGCACCAGCAGGAGGCCAGTCCATGTTTATTCCTGACTCTGGCACCAGCAGGAGGCCGGTCCATGTTTAGTCCTGACTCTGGCACCAGCAGGAGGCCGGTCCAGGTTCAGTCCTGACTCTGGCACCAGTAGGAGGCCGATCCATGTTCAGTCCTGACTCTGGCACCAGCAGGAGGCCGCTCCATGTTTAGTCCTGACTCTGGCACCAGCAGGAGGCCGGTCCATGTTTAGTCCTGACTCTGGCACCAGCAGGAGGCCGGTCCATGTTTAGTCCTGACTCTGGCACCAGCAGGATGCCGGTCCATGTTCAGTCCTGACTCTGGCACCAGCAGGAGGCCGGTCCATGTTCAGTCCTAACTCTGGCACCAGCAGGAGGCCGGTCCACGTTTAGTCCTGACTCTGGCACCAGCAGGAGTCCGGTCCATGTTCAGTCCTGACTCTGGCACCAGCAAGAGGCCGGTCCGTGTTTAGTCCTGACTCTGGCACTAGCAGGAGGCCGGTCCATGTTCAGTCTTGATTCTGGCACCAGCAGGAGGCCGGTCCATGTTTAGTCCTGATTCTGACACCAGCAGGAAGCCGGTCCTGACTCTGGCACCAGCAGGAGGCCGGTCCACGTTTAGTCCTGACTCTGGCACCAGCAGGAGGCCGGTCCATGTTCAGTCCTGACTCTGGCACCAGCAGGAGGCCGGTCCATGTTTAGTCCTGACTCTGGCATCAGCACGAGGCTGGTCCATGTTTAGTCCTGACTCTGGCACCAGCAGGAGGCCGGTCCATGTTCAGTCCTGACTCTGGCACCAGCAGGAGGCCAGTCCATGTTTATTCCTGACTCTGGCACCAGCAGGAGGCCAGTCCATGTTCAGTCCTGACTCTGGCACCAGCAGGAGGCCAGTCCATGTTTATTCCTGACTCTGGCACCAGCAGGAGGCCGGTCCATGTTTAGTCCTGACTCTGGCACCAGCAGGAGGCCGGTCCAGGTTCAGTCCTGACTCTGGCACCAGTAGGAGGCCGATCCATGTTCAGTCCTGACTCTGGCACCAGCAGGAGGCCGCTCCATGTTTAGTCCTGACTCTGGCACCAGCAGGAGGCCGGTCCATGTTTAGTCCTGACTCTGGCACCAGCAGGAGGCCGGTCCATGTTCAGTCCTGACTCTGGCACCAGCAGGAGGCCGGTCCATGTTCAGTCCTGACTCTGGCACCAGCAGGAGGCCGGTCCATGTTTAGTCTTGACTCTGGCACCAGCAGGAGGTCCTTGTTTAGTCCTGACTCTGGCACCAGCAGGAGGCCGGTCCATGTTCAGTCCTGACTTTGGCACCAGCAGGAGGCCGGTCCTGACTCTGGCACCAGCAGGAGGCCGGTCCACGTTTAGTCCTGACTCTGGCACCAGCAGGAGTCCGGTCCATGTTCAGTCCTGACTCTGGCACCAGCAGGAGGCCGGTCCATGTTTAGTCTTGACTCTGGCACCAGCAGGAGGTCCTTGTTTAGTCCTGACTCTGGCACCAGCAGGAGGCCGGTCCATGTTCAGTCCTGACTTTGGCACCAGCAGGAGGCCGGTCCTGACTCTGGCACCAGCAGGAGGCCGGTCCACGTTTAGTCCTGACTCTGGCACCAGCAGGAGTCCGGTCCATGTTCAGTCCTGACTCTGGCACCAGCAGGAGGCCGGTCCATGTTTAGTCTTGACTCTGGCACCAGCAGGAGGTCCTTGTTTAGTCCTGACTCTGGCACCAGCAGGAGGCCGGTCCATGTTTAGTCCTGACTCTGGCACCAGCAGGAGGCCGGTCCATGTTTAGTCCTGACTCTGGCACCAGCAGGAGGCCGGTCCTGACTCTGGCACCAGCAGGAGGCCGGTCCACGTTTAGTCCTGACTCTGGCACCAGCAGGAGGCCGGTCCATGTTCATTCCGGACTCTGGCACCAGCAGGAGGACGGTCCATGTTCAGTCCTGACTCTGGCACCAGCAAGAGGCCGGTCCGTGTTTAGTCCTGACTCTGGCACTAGCAGGAGGCCGGTCCATGTTCAGTCCTGATTCTGGCACCAGCAGGAGGCCGGTCCATGTTTAGTCCTGACTCTGACACCAGCAGGAGGCCGGTCCTGACTCTGGCACCAGCAGGAGGCCGGTCCACGTTTAGTCATGACTCTGGCACCAGCAGGAGGCCGGTCCATGTTCAGTCCTGACTCTGGCACTAGCAGGAGGCCGGTCCATGTTCAGTCTTGATTCTGGCACCAGCAGGAGGCCAGTCCATGTTTAGTCCTGACTCTGGCACCTGCAGGAGGCCGGTCCATGTTTAGTCCTGCACCGGTCCATGTTTAGTCCTGACTCTGGCACCAGCAGGAGGCCGGTCCATGTTCAGTCCTGACTCTGGCACCAGCAGGAGGCCGGTCCATGTTCAGTCCTGACTCTGGCACCAGCAGGAGGCCGGTCCAGGTTCAGTCCTGACTCTGGCACCAGCAGGAGGCCGGTCCATGTTTAGTCCTGACTCTGGCACCAGCAGGAGGCCGGTCCATGTTCAGTCCTGACTCTGGCACCAGCAGGAGGCCGGTCCATGTTCAGTCCTGACTCTGGCACCAGCAGGAGGCCGGTCCAGGTTCAGTGCTGACTCTGGCACCAGCAGGAGGCCGGTCCATGTTTAGTCCTGACTCTGGCACCAGCAGGAGGCCGGTCCATGTTCAGTCCTGACTCTGGCACCAGCAGGAGGCCGGCCCATGTTTAGTCCTGACTTTGGCACCAGCAGGAGGCCGGTCCTGACTCTGGCACCAGCAGGAGGCCGGTCCACGTTTAGTCCTGACTCTGGCACCAGCAGGAGGCCGGTCCATGTTCATTCCGGACTCTGGCACCAGCAGGAGGACGGTCCATGTTCAGTCCTGACTCTGGCACCAGCAAGAGGCCGGTCCGTGTTTAGTCCTGACTCTGGCACTAGCAGGAGGCCGGTCCATGTTCAGTCCTGATTCTGGCACCAGCAGGAGGCCGGTCCATGTTTAGTCCTGACTCTGACACCAGCAGGAGGCCGGTCCAGGTTCAGTCCTGACTCTGGCACCAGCAGGAGGCCGGTCCATGTTTAGTCCTGACTCTGGCACCAGCAGGAGGCCGGTCCATGTTCAGTCCTGACTCTGGCACCAGCAGGAGGCCGGCCCATGTTTAGTCCTGACTTTGGCACCAGCAGGAGGCCGGTCCTGACTCTGGCACCAGCAGGAGGCCGGTCCACGTTTAGTCCTGACTCTGGCACCAGCAGGAGGCCGGTCCATGTTCATTCCGGACTCTGGCACCAGCAGGAGGACGGTCCATGTTCAGTCCTGACTCTGGCACCAGCAAGAGGCCGGTCCGTGTTTAGTCCTGACTCTGGCACTAGCAGGAGGCCGGTCCATGTTCAGTCCTGATTCTGGCACCAGCAGGAGGCCGGTCCATGTTTAGTCCTGACTCTGACACCAGCAGGAGGCCGGTCCTGACTCTGGCACCAGCAGGAGGCCGGTCCACGTTTAGTCATGACTCTGGCACCAGCAGGAGGCCGGTCCATGTTCAGTCCTGACTCTGGCACCAGCAGGAGGCCGGTCCATGTTTAGTCCTGACTCTGGCATCAGCAGGAGGCCGGTCCATGTTTAGTCCTGACTCTGGCACCAGCAGGAGGCCGGTCCATGTTCAGTCCTGACTCTGGCACCAGCAGGAGGCCAGTCCATGTTTAGTCCTGACTCTGGCACCAGCAGGAGGCCGGTCCATGTTTAGTCCTGACTCTGGCACCAGCAGGAGGCCGGTCCAGGTTCAGTCCTGACTCTGGCACCAGTAGGAGGCCGCTCCATGTTCAGTCCTGACTCTGGCACCAGCAGGAGGCCGCTCCATGTTTAGTCCTGACTCTGGCACCAGCAGGAGGCCGGTCCATGTTCAGTCCTGACTCTGGCACCAGCAGGAGGCCGGTCCATGTTTAGTCCTGACTTTGGCACCAGCAGGAGGCCGGTCCTGACTCTGGCACCAGCAGGAGGCCGGTCCACGTTTAGTCCTGACTCTGGCACCAGCAGGAGGCCGGTCCATGTTCATTCCTGACTCTGGCACCAGCAGGAGGACGGTCCATGTTCAGTCCTGACTCTGGCACCAGCAAGAGGCCGGTCCGTGTTTAGTCCTGACTCTGGCACTAGCAGGAGGCCGGTCCATGTTCAGTCTTGATTCTGGCACCAGCAGGAGGCCGGTCCATGTTTAGTCCTGATTCTGACACCAGCAGGAAGCCGGTCCTGACTCTGGCACCAGCAGGAGGCCGGTCCACGTTTAGTCCTGACTCTGGCACCAGCAGGAGGCCGGTCCATGTTTAGTCCTGACTCTGGCATCAGCAGGAGGCTGGTCCATGTTTAGTCCTGACTCTGGCACCAGCAGGAGGCCGGTCCATGTTCAGTCCTGACTCTGGCACCAGCAGGAGGCCGGTCCATGTTTAGTCCTGACTCTGGCACCAGCAGGAGGCCGGTCCATGTTCAGTCCTGACTCTGGCACCAGCAGGAGGCCGGTCCATGTTCAGTCCTAACTCTGGCACCAGCAGGAGGCCGGTCCACGTTTAGTCCTGACTCTGGCACCAGCAGGAGTCCGGTCCATGTTCAGTCTTGATTCTGGCACCAGCAGGAGGCCGGTCCATGTTTAGTCCTGATTCTGACACCAGCAGGAAGCCGGTCCTGACTCTGGAATCAGCAGGAGGCTGGTCCATGTTTAGTCCTGACTCTGGCACCAGCAGGAGGCCGGTCCATGTTCAGTCCTGACTCTGGCACCAGCAGGAGGCCGGTCCATGTTTAGTCCTGATTCTGACACCAGCAGGAAGCCGGTCCTGACTCTGGCACCAGCAAGAGGCCGGTCCGTGTTTAGTCCTGACTCTGGCACTAGCAGGAGGCCGGTCCATGTTCAGTCTTGATTCTGGCACCAGCAGGAGGTCGGTCCATGTTTAGTCCTGATTCTGACACCAGCAGGAAGCCGGTCCTGACTCTGGAATCAGCAGGAGGCTTGTCCATGTTTAGTCCTGACTCTGGCACCAGCAGGAGGCCGGTCCATGTTCAGTCCTGACTCTGGCACCAGCAGGAGGCCAGTCCATGTTTATTCCTGACTCTGGCACCAGCAGGAGGCCAGTCCATGTTCAGTCCTGACTCTGGCACCAGCAGGAGGCCAGTCCATGTTTATTCCTGACTCTGGCACCAGCAGGAGGCCGGTCCATGTTTAGTCCTGACTCTGGCACCAGCAGGAGGCCGGTCCAGGTTCAGTCCTGACTCTGGCACCAGTAGGAGGCCGATCCATGTTCAGTCCTGACTCTGGCACCAGCAGGAGGCCGCTCCATGTTTAGTCCTGACTCTGGCACCAGCAGGAGGCCGGTCCATGTTTAGTCCTGACTCTGGCACCAGCAGGAGGACGGTCCATGTTTAGTCCTGACTCTGGCACCAGCAGGAGGCCGGTCCATGTTCAGTCCTGACTCTGGCACCAGCAGGAGGCCGGTCCATGTTTATTCCTGACTCTGGCACCAGCAGGAGGCCGGTCCGTGTTTAGTCCTGACTCTGGCACTAGCAGGAGGCCGGTCCATGTTCAGTCTTGATTCTGGCACCAGCAGGAGGCCGGTCCATGTTTAGTCCTGATTCTGACACCAGCAGGAAGCCGGTCCTGACTCTGGAATCAGCAGGAGGCTGGTCCATGTTTAGTCCTGACTCTGGCACCAGCAGGAGGCCGGTCCATGTTCAGTCCTGACTCTGGCACCAGCAGGAGGCCAGTCCATGTTTATTCCTGACTCTGGCACCAGCAGGAGGCCAGTCCATGTTCAGTCCTGACTCTGGCACCAGCAGGAGGCCAGTCCATGTTTATTCCTGACTCTGGCACCAGCAGGAGGCCGGTCCATGTTTAGTCCTGACTCTGGCACCAGCAGGAGGCCGGTCCAGGTTCAGTCCTGACTCTGGCACCAGTAGGAGGCCGATCCATGTTCAGTCCTGACTCTGGCACCAGCAGGAGGCCGCTCCATGTTTAGTCCTGACTCTGGCACCAGCAGGAGGCCGGTCCATGTTTAGTCCTGACTCTGGCACCAGCAGGAGGCCGGTCCATGTTTAGTCCTGACTCTGGCACCAGCAGGAGGCCGGTCCATGTTCAGTCCTGACTCTGGCACCAGCAGGAGGCCGGTCCATGTTCAGTCCTAACTCTGGCACCAGCAGGAGGCCGGTCCACGTTTAGTCCTGACTCTGGCACCAGCAGGAGTCCGGTCCATGTTCAGTCCTGACTCTGGCACCAGCAAGAGGCCGGTCCGTGTTTAGTCCTGACTCTGGCACTAGCAGGAGGCCGGTCCATGTTCAGTCTTGATTCTGGCACCAGCAGGAGGCCGGTCCATGTTTAGTCCTGATTCTGACACCAGCAGGAAGCCGGTCCTGACTCTGGCACCAGCAGGAGGCCGGTCCACGTTTAGTCCTGACTCTGGCACCAGCAGGAGGCCGGTCCATGTTCAGTCCTGACTCTGGCACCAGCAGGAGGCCGGTCCATGTTTAGTCCTGACTCTGGCATCAGCACGAGGCTGGTCCATGTTTAGTCCTGACTCTGGCACCAGCAGGAGGCCGGTCCATGTTCAGTCCTGACTCTGGCACCAGCAGGAGGCCAGTCCATGTTTATTCCTGACTCTGGCACCAGCAGGAGGCCAGTCCATGTTCAGTCCTGACTCTGGCACCAGCAGGAGGCCAGTCCATGTTTATTCCTGACTCTGGCACCAGCAGGAGGCCGGTCCATGTTTAGTCCTGACTCTGGCACCAGCAGGAGGCCGGTCCAGGTTCAGTCCTGACTCTGGCACCAGTAGGAGGCCGATCCATGTTCAGTCCTGACTCTGGCACCAGCAGGAGGCCGCTCCATGTTTAGTCCTGACTCTGGCACCAGCAGGAGGCCGGTCCATGTTTAGTCCTGACTCTGGCACCAGCAGGAGGCCGGTCCATGTTCAGTCCTGACTCTGGCACCAGCAGGAGGCCGGTCCATGTTCAGTCCTGACTCTGGCACCAGCAGGAGGCCGGTCCATGTTTAGTCTTGACTCTGGCACCAGCAGGAGGTCCTTGTTTAGTCCTGACTCTGGCACCAGCAGGAGGCCGGTCCATGTTCAGTCCTGACTTTGGCACCAGCAGGAGGCCGGTCCTGACTCTGGCACCAGCAGGAGGCCGGTCCACGTTTAGTCCTGACTCTGGCACCAGCAGGAGTCCGGTCCATGTTCAGTCCTGACTCTGGCACCAGCAGGAGGCCGGTCCATGTTTAGTCTTGACTCTGGCACCAGCAGGAGGTCCTTGTTTAGTCCTGACTCTGGCACCAGCAGGAGGCCGGTCCATGTTCAGTCCTGACTTTGGCACCAGCAGGAGGCCGGTCCTGACTCTGGCACCAGCAGGAGGCCGGTCCACGTTTAGTCCTGACTCTGGCACCAGCAGGAGTCCGGTCCATGTTCAGTCCTGACTCTGGCACCAGCAGGAGGCCGGTCCATGTTTAGTCTTGACTCTGGCACCAGCAGGAGGTCCTTGTTTAGTCCTGACTCTGGCACCAGCAGGAGGCCGGTCCATGTTTAGTCCTGACTCTGGCACCAGCAGGAGGCCGGTCCATGTTTAGTCCTGACTCTGGCACCAGCAGGAGGCCGGTCCTGACTCTGGCACCAGCAGGAGGCCGGTCCACGTTTAGTCCTGACTCTGGCACCAGCAGGAGGCCGGTCCATGTTCAGTCCTGATTCTGGCACCAGCAGGAGGCCGGTCCATGTTTAGTCCTGACTCTGACACCAGCAGGAGGCCGGTCCATGTTTAGTCCTGACTCTGGCACCAGCAGGAGGCCGGTCCATGTTTAGTCCTGACTTTGGCACCAGCAGGAGGCCGGTCCTGACTCTGGCACCAGCAGGAGGCCGGTCCACGTTTAGTCCTGACTCTGGCACCAGCAGGAGGCCGGTCCATGTTCATTCCTGACTCTGGCACCAGCAGGAGGACGGTCCATGTTCAGTCCTGACTCTGGCACCAGCAAGAGGCCGGTCCGTGTTTAGTCCTGACTCTGGCACTAGCAGGAGGCCGGTCCATGTTCAGTCTTGATTCTGGCACCAGCAGGAGGCCGGTCCATGTTTAGTCCTGATTCTGACACCAGCAGGAAGCCGGTCCTGACTCTGGCACCAGCAGGAGGCCGGTCCACGTTTAGTCCCTACTCTGGCACCAGCAGGAGGCCGGTCCATGTTTAGTCCTGACTCTGGCATCAGCAGGAGGCTGGTCCATGTTTAGTCCTGACTCTGGCACCAGCAGGAGGCCGGTCCATGTTCAGTCCTGACTCTGGCACCAGCAGGAGGCCAGTCCATGTTTATTCCTGACTCTGGCACCAGCAGGAGGCCAGTCCATGTTCAGTCCTGACTCTGGCACCAGCAGGAGGCCGGTCCATGTTTAGTCCTGACTCTGGCACCAGCAGGAGGCCGGTCCATGTTTAGTCCTGACTCTGGCACCAGCAGGAGGCCGGTCCATGTTCAGTCCTGACTCTGGCACCAGCAGGAGGCCGGTCCATGTTCAGTCCTAACTCTGGCACCAGCAGGAGGCCGGTCCACGTTTAGTCCTGACTCTGGCACCAGCAGGAGTCCGGTCCATGTTCAGTCCTGACTCTGGCACCAGCAAGAGGCCGGTCCGTGTTTAGTCCTGACTCTGGCACTAGCAGGAGGCCGGTCCATGTTCAGTCTTGATTCTGGCACCAGCAGGAGGCCGGTCCATGTTTAGTCCTGATTCTGACACCAGCAGGAAGCCGGTCCTGACTCTGGCACCAGCAAGAGGCCGGTCCGTGTTTAGTCCTGACTCTGGCACTAGCAGGAGGCCGGTCCATGTTCAGTCTTGATTCTGGCACCAGCAGGAGGCCGGTCCATGTTTAGTCCTGATTCTGACACCAGCAGGAAGCCGGTCCTGACTCTGGAATCAGCAGGAGGCTGGTCCATGTTTAGTCCTGACTCTGGCACCAGCAGGAGGCCGGTCCATGTTCAGTCCTGACTCTGGCACCAGCAGGAGGCCAGTCCATGTTTATTCCTGACTCTGGCACCAGCAGGAGGCCAGTCCATGTTCAGTCCTGACTCTGGCACCAGCAGGAGGCCAGTCCATGTTTATTCCTGACTCTGGCACCAGCAGGAGGCCGGTCCATGTTTAGTCCTGACTCTGGCACCAGCAGGAGGCCGGTCCAGGTTCAGTCCTGACTCTGGCACCAGTAGGAGGCCGATCCATGTTCAGTCCTGACTCTGGCACCAGCAGGAGGCCGCTCCATGTTTAGTCCTGACTCTGGCACCAGCAGGAGGCCGGTCCATGTTTAGTCCTGACTCTGGCACCAGCAGGAGGACGGTCCATGTTTAGTCCTGACTCTGGCACCAGCAGGAGGCCGGTCCATGTTCAGTCCTGACTCTGGCACCAGCAGGAGGCCGGTCCATGTTTATTCCTGACTCTGGCACCAGCAGGAGGCCGGTCCGTGTTTAGTCCTGACTCTGGCACTAGCAGGAGGCCGGTCCATGTTCAGTCTTGATTCTGGCACCAGCAGGAGGCCGGTCCATGTTTAGTCCTGATTCTGACACCAGCAGGAAGCCGGTCCTGACTCTGGAATCAGCAGGAGGCTGGTCCATGTTTAGTCCTGACTCTGGCACCAGCAGGAGGCCGGTCCATGTTCAGTCCTGACTCTGGCACCAGCAGGAGGCCAGTCCATGTTTATTCCTGACTCTGGCACCAGCAGGAGGCCGGTCCATGTTTAGTCCTGACTCTGGCACCAGCAGGAGGCCGGTCCAGGTTCAGTCCTGACTCTGGCACCAGTAGGAGGCCGATCCATGTTCAGTCCTGACTCTGGCACCAGCAGGAGGCCGCTCCATGTTTAGTCCTGACTCTGGCACCAGCAGGAGGCCGGTCCATGTTTAGTCCTGACTCTGGCACCAGCAGGAGGCCGGTCCATGTTTAGTCCTGACTCTGGCACCAGCAGGATGCCGGTCCATGTTCAGTCCTGACTCTGGCACCAGCAGGAGGCCGGTCCATGTTCAGTCCTAACTCTGGCACCAGCAGGAGGCCGGTCCACGTTTAGTCCTGACTCTGGCACCAGCAGGAGTCCGGTCCATGTTCAGTCCTGACTCTGGCACCAGCAAGAGGCCGGTCCGTGTTTAGTCCTGACTCTGGCACTAGCAGGAGGCCGGTCCATGTTCAGTCTTGATTCTGGCACCAGCAGGAGGCCGGTCCATGTTTAGTCCTGATTCTGACACCAGCAGGAAGCCGGTCCTGACTCTGGCACCAGCAGGAGGCCGGTCCACGTTTAGTCCTGACTCTGGCACCAGCAGGAGGCCGGTCCATGTTCAGTCCTGACTCTGGCACCAGCAGGAGGCCGGTCCATGTTTAGTCCTGACTCTGGCATCAGCACGAGGCTGGTCCATGTTTAGTCCTGACTCTGGCACCAGCAGGAGGCCGGTCCATGTTCAGTCCTGACTCTGGCACCAGCAGGAGGCCAGTCCATGTTTATTCCTGACTCTGGCACCAGCAGGAGGCCAGTCCATGTTCAGTCCTGACTCTGGCACCAGCAGGAGGCCAGTCCATGTTTATTCCTGACTCTGGCACCAGCAGGAGGCCGGTCCATGTTTAGTCCTGACTCTGGCACCAGCAGGAGGCCGGTCCAGGTTCAGTCCTGACTCTGGCACCAGTAGGAGGCCGATCCATGTTCAGTCCTGACTCTGGCACCAGCAGGAGGCCGCTCCATGTTTAGTCCTGACTCTGGCACCAGCAGGAGGCCGGTCCATGTTTAGTCCTGACTCTGGCACCAGCAGGAGGCCGGTCCATGTTCAGTCCTGACTCTGGCACCAGCAGGAGGCCGGTCCATGTTCAGTCCTGACTCTGGCACCAGCAGGAGGCCGGTCCATGTTTAGTCTTGACTCTGGCACCAGCAGGAGGTCCTTGTTTAGTCCTGACTCTGGCACCAGCAGGAGGCCGGTCCATGTTCAGTCCTGACTTTGGCACCAGCAGGAGGCCGGTCCTGACTCTGGCACCAGCAGGAGGCCGGTCCACGTTTAGTCCTGACTCTGGCACCAGCAGGAGTCCGGTCCATGTTCAGTCCTGACTCTGGCACCAGCAGGAGGCCGGTCCATTTTTAGTCTTGACTCTGGCACCAGCAGGAGGTCCTTGTTTAGTCCTGACTCTGGCACCAGCAGGAGGCCGGTCCATGTTCAGTCCTGACTTTGGCACCAGCAGGAGGCCGGTCCTGACTCTGGCACCAGCAGGAGGCCGGTCCACGTTTAGTCCTGACTCTGGCACCAGCAGGAGTCCGGTCCATGTTCAGTCCTGACTCTGGCACCAGCAGGAGGCCGGTCCATGTTTAGTCTTGACTCTGGCACCAGCAGGAGGTCCTTGTTTAGTCCTGACTCTGGCACCAGCAGGAGGCCGGTCCATGTTTAGTCCTGACTCTGGCACCAGCAGGAGGCCGGTCCATGTTTAGTCCTGACTCTGGCACCAGCAGGAGGCCGGTCCTGACTCTGGCACCAGCAGGAGGCCGGTCCACGTTTAGTCCTGACTCTGGCACCAGCAGGAGGCCGGTCCATGTTCATTCCGGACTCTGGCACCAGCAGGAGGACGGTCCATGTTCAGTCCTGACTCTGGCACCAGCAAGAGGCCGGTCCGTGTTTAGTCCTGACTCTGGCACTAGCAGGAGGCCGGTCCATGTTCAGTCCTGATTCTGGCACCAGCAGGAGGCCGGTCCATGTTTAGTCCTGACTCTGACACCAGCAGGAGGCCGGTCCTGACTCTGGCACCAGCAGGAGGCCGGTCCACGTTTAGTCATGACTCTGGCACCAGCAGGAGGCCGGTCCATGTTCAGTCCTGACTCTGGCACTAGCAGGAGGCCGGTCCATGTTCAGTCTTGATTCTGGCACCAGCAGGAGGCCGGTCCATGTTTAGTCCTGATTCTGACACCAGCAGGAAGCCGGTCCTGACTCTGGAATCAGCAGGAGGCTGGTCCATGTTTAGTCCTGACTCTGGCACGAGCAGGAGGCCGGTCCATGTTCAGTCCTGACTCTGGCACCAGCAGGAGGCCAGTCCATGTTTATTCCTGACTCTGGCACCAGCAGGAGGCCAGTCCATGTTCAGTCCTGACTCTGGCACCAGCAGGAGGCCAGTCCATGTTTATTCCTGACTCTGGCACCAGCAGGAGGCCAGTCCATGTTCAGTCCTGACTCTGGCACCAGCAGGAGGCCGGTCCATGTTTAGTCCTGATTCTGACACCAGCAGGAAGCCGGTCCTGACTCTGGAATCAGCAGGAGGCTGGTCCATGTTTAGTCCTGACTCTGGCACCAGCAGGAGGCCGGTCCATGTTCAGTCCTGACTCTGGCACCAGCAGGAGGCCAGTCCATGTTTATTCCTGACTCTGGCACCAGCAGGAGGCCGGTCCATGTTTAGTCCTGACTCTGGCACCAGCAGGAGGCCGGTCCAGGTTCAGTCCTGACTCTGGCACCAGTAGGAGGCCGATCCATGTTCAGTCCTGACTCTGGCACCAGCAGGAGGCCGCTCCATGTTTAGTCCTGACTCTGGCACCAGCAGGAGGCCGGTCCATGTTTAGTCCTGACTCTGGCACCAGCAGGAGGCCGGTCCATGTTTAGTCCTGACTCTGGCACCAGCAGGATGCCGGTCCATGTTCAGTCCTGACTCTGGCACCAGCAGGAGGCCGGTCCATGTTCAGTCCTAACTCTGGCACCAGCAGGAGGCCGGTCCACGTTTAGTCCTGACTCTGGCACCAGCAGGAGTCCAGTCCATGTTCAGTCCTGACTCTGGCACCAGCAAGAGGCCGGTCCGTGTTTAGTCCTGACTCTGGCACTAGCAGGAGGCCGGTCCATGTTCAGTCTTGATTCTGGCACCAGCAGGAGGCCGGTCCATGTTTAGTCCTGATTCTGACACCAGCAGGAAGCCGGTCCTGACTCTGGCACCAGCAGGAGGCCGGTCCACGTTTAGTCCTGACTCTGGCACCAGCAGGAGGCCGGTCCATGTTCAGTCCTGACTCTGGCACCAGCAGGAGGCCGGTCCATGTTTAGTCCTGACTCTGGCATCAGCACGAGGCTGGTCCATGTTTAGTCCTGACTCTGGCACCAGCAGGAGGCCGGTCCATGTTCAGTCCTGACTCTGGCACCAGCAGGAGGCCAGTCCATGTTTATTCCTGACTCTGGCACCAGCAGGAGGCCAGTCCATGTTCAGTCCTGACTCTGGCACCAGCAGGAGGCCAGTCCATGTTTATTCCTGACTCTGGCACCAGCAGGAGGCCGGTCCATGTTTAGTCCTGACTCTGGCACCAGCAGGAGGCCGGTCCAGGTTCAGTCCTGACTCTGGCACCAGTAGGAGGCCGATCCATGTTCAGTCCTGACTCTGGCACCAGCAGGAGGCCGCTCCATGTTTAGTCCTGACTCTGGCACCAGCAGGAGGCCGGTCCATGTTTAGTCCTGACTCTGGCACCAGCAGGAGGCCGGTCCATGTTCAGTCCTGACTCTGGCACCAGCAGGAGGCCGGTCCATGTTCAGTCCTGACTCTGGCACCAGCAGGAGGCCGGTCCATGTTTAGTCTTGACTCTGGCACCAGCAGGAGGTCCTTGTTTAGTCCTGACTCTGGCACCAGCAGGAGGCCGGTCCATGTTCAGTCCTGACTTTGGCACCAGCAGGAGGCCGGTCCTGACTCTGGCACCAGCAGGAGGCCGGTCCACGTTTAGTCCTGACTCTGGCACCAGCAGGAGTCCGGTCCATGTTCAGTCCTGACTCTGGCACCAGCAGGAGGCCGGTCCATGTTTAGTCTTGACTCTGGCACCAGCAGGAGGTCCTTGTTTAGTCCTGACTCTGGCACCAGCAGGAGGCCGGTCCATGTTCAGTCCTGACTTTGGCACCAGCAGGAGGCCGGTCCTGACTCTGGCACCAGCAGGAGGCCGGTCCACGTTTAGTCCTGACTCTGGCACCAGCAGGAGTCCGGTCCATGTTCAGTCCTGACTCTGGCACCAGCAGGAGGCCGGTCCATGTTTAGTCTTGACTCTGGCACCAGCAGGAGGTCCTTGTTTAGTCCTGACTCTGGCACCAGCAGGAGGCCGGTCCATGTTTAGTCCTGACTCTGGCACCAGCAGGAGGCCGGTCCATGTTTAGTCCTGACTCTGGCACCAGCAGGAGGCCGGTCCTGACTCTGGCACCAGCAGGAGGCCGGTCCACGTTTAGTCCTGACTCTGGCACCAGCAGGAGGCCGGTCCATGTTCATTCCGGACTCTGGCACCAGCAGGAGGACGGTCCATGTTCAGTCCTGACTCTGGCACCAGCAAGAGGCCGGTCCGTGTTTAGTCCTGACTCTGGCACTAGCAGGAGGCCGGTCCATGTTCAGTCCTGATTCTGGCACCAGCAGGAGGCCGGTCCATGTTTAGTCCTGACTCTGACACCAGCAGGAGGCCGGTCCTGACTCTGGCACCAGCAGGAGGCCGGTCCACGTTTAGTCATGACTCTGGCACCAGCAGGAGGCCGGTCCATGTTCAGTCCTGACTCTGGCACTAGCAGGAGGCCGGTCCATGTTCAGTCTTGATTCTGGCACCAGCAGGAGGCCGGTCCATGTTTAGTCCTGATTCTGACACCAGCAGGAAGCCGGTCCTGACTCTGGAATCAGCAGGAGGCTGGTCCATGTTTAGTCCTGACTCTGGCACGAGCAGGAGGCCGGTCCATGTTCAGTCCTGACTCTGGCACCAGCAGGAGGCCAGTCCATGTTTATTCCTGACTCTGGCACCAGCAGGAGGCCAGTCCATGTTCAGTCCTGACTCTGGCACCAGCAGGAGGCCAGTCCATGTTTATTCCTGACTCTGGCACCAGCAGGAGGCCAGTCCATGTTCAGTCCTGACTCTGGCACCAGCAGGAGGCCAGTCCATGTTTATTCCTGACTCTGGCACCAGCAGGAGGCCGGTCCATGTTTAGTCCTGATTCTGACACCAGCAGGAAGCCGGTCCTGACTCTGGAATCAGCAGGAGGCTGGTCCATGTTTAGTCCTGACTCTGGCACGAGCAGGAGGCCGGTCCATGTTCAGTCCTGACTCTGGCACCAGCAGGAGGCCAGTCCATGTTTATTCCTGACTCTGGCACCAGCAGGAGGCCAGTCCATGTTCAGTCCTGACTCTGGCACCAGCAGGAGGCCAGTCCATGTTTATTCCTGACTCTGGCACCAGCAGGAGGCCGGTCCATGTTTAGTCCTGATTCTGACACCAGCAGGAAGCCGGTCCTGACTCTGGAATCAGCAGGAGGCTGGTCCATGTTTAGTCCTGACTCTGGCACGAGCAGGAGGCCGGTCCATGTTCAGTCCTGACTCTGGCACCAGCAGGAGGCCAGTCCATGTTTATTCCTGACTCTGGCACCAGCAGGAGGCCAGTCCATGTTCAGTCCTGACTCTGGCACCAGCAGGAGGCCAGTCCATGTTTATTCCTGACTCTGGCACCAGCAGGAGGCCAGTCCATGTTCAGTCCTGACTCTGGCACCAGCAGGAGGCCAGTCCATGTTTATTCCTGACTCTGGCACCAGCAGGAGGCCAGTCCATGTTCAGTCCTGACTCTGGCACCAGCAGGAGGCCAGTCCATGTTTATTCCTGACTCTGGCACCAGCAGGAGGCCGGTCCATGTTTAGTCCTGACTCTGGCACCAGCAGGAGGCCGGTCCAGGTTCAGTCCTGACTCTGGCACCAGTAGGAGGCCGATCCATGTTCAGTCCTGACTCTGGCACCAGCAGGAGGCCGCTCCATGTTTAGTCCTGACTCTGGCACCAGCAGGAGGCCGGTCCATGTTTAGTCCTGACTCTGGCACCAGCAGGAGGACGGTCCATGTTTAGTCCTGACTCTGGCACCAGCAGGAGGCCGGTCCATGTTCAGTCCTGACTCTGGCACCAGCAGGAGGCCGGTCCATGTTTATTCCTGACTCTGGCACCAGCAGGAGGCCGGTCCGTGTTTAGTCCTGACTCTGGCACTAGCAGGAGGCCGGTCCATGTTCAGTCTTGATTCTGGCACCAGCAGGAGGCCGGTCCATGTTTAGTCCTGATTCTGACACCAGCAGGAAGCCGGTCCTGACTCTGGAATCAGCAGGAGGCTGGTCCATGTTTAGTCCTGACTCTGGCACGAGCAGGAGGCCGGTCCATGTTCAGTCCTGACTCTGGCACCAGCAGGAGGCCAGTCCATGTTTATTCCTGACTCTGGCACCAGCAGGAGGCCAGTCCATGTTCAGTCCTGACTCTGGCACCAGCAGGAGGCCAGTCCATGTTTATTCCTGACTCTGGCACCAGCAGGAGGCCGGTCCATGTTTAGTCCTGACTCTGGCACCAGCAGGAGGCCGGTCCATGTTCAGTCTTGATTCTGGCACCAGCAGGAGGCCGGTCCATGTTTAGTCCTGATTCTGACACCAGCAGGAAGCCGGTCCTGACTCTGGCACCAGCAGGAGGCCGGTCCACGTTTAGTCCTGACTCTGGCACCAGCAGGAGGCCGGTCCATGTTCAGTCCTGACTCTGGCACCAGCAGGAGGCCGGTCCATGTTTAGTCCTGACTCTGGCATCAGCACGAGGCTGGTCCATGTTTAGTCCTGACTCTGGCACCAGCAGGAGGCCGGTCCATGTTCAGTCCTGACTCTGGCACCAGCAGGAGGCCAGTCCATGTTTATTCCTGACTCTGGCACCAGCAGGAGGCCAGTCCATGTTCAGTCCTGACTCTGGCACCAGCAGGAGGCCAGTCCATGTTTATTCCTGACTCTGGCACCAGCAGGAGGCCGGTCCATGTTTAGTCCTGACTCTGGCACCAGCAGGAGGCCGGTCCAGGTTCAGTCCTGACTCTGGCACCAGTAGGAGGCCGATCCATGTTCAGTCCTGACTCTGGCACCAGCAGGAGGCCGCTCCATGTTTAGTCCTGACTCTGGCACCAGCAGGAGGCCGGTCCATGTTTAGTCCTGACTCTGGCACCAGCAGGAGGCCGGTCCATGTTCAGTCCTGACTCTGGCACCAGCAGGAGGCCGGTCCATGTTCAGTCCTGACTCTGGCACCAGCAGGAGGCCGGTCCATGTTTAGTCTTGACTCTGGCACCAGCAGGAGGTCCTTGTTTAGTCCTGACTCTGGCACCAGCAGGAGGCCGGTCCATGTTCAGTCCTGACTTTGGCACCAGCAGGAGGCCGGTCCTGACTCTGGCACCAGCAGGAGGCCGGTCCACGTTTAGTCCTGACTCTGGCACCAGCAGGAGTCCGGTCCATGTTCAGTCCTGACTCTGGCACCAGCAGGAGGCCGGTCCATGTTTAGTCTTGACTCTGGCACCAGCAGGAGGTCCTTGTTTAGTCCTGACTCTGGCACCAGCAGGAGGCCGGTCCATGTTCAGTCCTGACTTTGGCACCAGCAGGAGGCCGGTCCTGACTCTGGCACCAGCAGGAGGCCGGTCCACGTTTAGTCCTGACTCTGGCACCAGCAGGAGTCCGGTCCATGTTCAGTCCTGACTCTGGCACCAGCAGGAGGCCGGTCCATGTTTAGTCTTGACTCTGGCACCAGCAGGAGGTCCTTGTTTAGTCCTGACTCTGGCACCAGCAGGAGGCCGGTCCATGTTTAGTCCTGACTCTGGCACCAGCAGGAGGCCGGTCCATGTTTAGTCCTGACTCTGGCACCAGCAGGAGGCCGGTCCTGACTCTGGCACCAGCAGGAGGCCGGTCCACGTTTAGTCCTGACTCTGGCACCAGCAGGAGGCCGGTCCATGTTCATTCCGGACTCTGGCACCAGCAGGAGGACGGTCCATGTTCAGTCCTGACTCTGGCACCAGCAAGAGGCCGGTCCGTGTTTAGTCCTGACTCTGGCACTAGCAGGAGGCCGGTCCATGTTCAGTCCTGATTCTGGCACCAGCAGGAGGCCGGTCCATGTTTAGTCCTGACTCTGACACCAGCAGGAGGCCGGTCCTGACTCTGGCACCAGCAGGAGGCCGGTCCACGTTTAGTCATGACTCTGGCACCAGCAGGAGGCCGGTCCATGTTCAGTCCTGACTCTGGCACTAGCAGGAGGCCGGTCCATGTTCAGTCTTGATTCTGGCACCAGCAGGAGGCCGGTCCATGTTTAGTCCTGATTCTGACACCAGCAGGAAGCCGGTCCTGACTCTGGAATCAGCAGGAGGCTGGTCCATGTTTAGTCCTGACTCTGGCACGAGCAGGAGGCCGGTCCATGTTCAGTCCTGACTCTGGCACCAGCAGGAGGCCAGTCCATGTTTATTCCTGACTCTGGCACCAGCAGGAGGCCAGTCCATGTTCAGTCCTGACTCTGGCACCAGCAGGAGGCCAGTCCATGTTTATTCCTGACTCTGGCACCAGCAGGAGGCCAGTCCATGTTCAGTCCTGACTCTGGCACCAGCAGGAGGCCGGTCCATGTTTAGTCCTGATTCTGACACCAGCAGGAAGCCGGTCCTGACTCTGGAATCAGCAGGAGGCTGGTCCATGTTTAGTCCTGACTCTGGCACCAGCAGGAGGCCGGTCCATGTTCAGTCCTGACTCTGGCACCAGCAGGAGGCCAGTCCATGTTTATTCCTGACTCTGGCACCAGCAGGAGGCCGGTCCATGTTTAGTCCTGACTCTGGCACCAGCAGGAGGCCGGTCCAGGTTCAGTCCTGACTCTGGCACCAGTAGGAGGCCGATCCATGTTCAGTCCTGACTCTGGCACCAGCAGGAGGCCGCTCCATGTTTAGTCCTGACTCTGGCACCAGCAGGAGGCCGGTCCATGTTTAGTCCTGACTCTGGCACCAGCAGGAGGCCGGTCCATGTTTAGTCCTGACTCTGGCACCAGCAGGATGCCGGTCCATGTTCAGTCCTGACTCTGGCACCAGCAGGAGGCCGGTCCATGTTCAGTCCTAACTCTGGCACCAGCAGGAGGCCGGTCCACGTTTAGTCCTGACTCTGGCACCAGCAGGAGTCCAGTCCATGTTCAGTCCTGACTCTGGCACCAGCAAGAGGCCGGTCCGTGTTTAGTCCTGACTCTGGCACTAGCAGGAGGCCGGTCCATGTTCAGTCTTGATTCTGGCACCAGCAGGAGGCCGGTCCATGTTTAGTCCTGATTCTGACACCAGCAGGAAGCCGGTCCTGACTCTGGCACCAGCAGGAGGCCGGTCCACGTTTAGTCCTGACTCTGGCACCAGCAGGAGGCCGGTCCATGTTCAGTCCTGACTCTGGCACCAGCAGGAGGCCGGTCCATGTTTAGTCCTGACTCTGGCATCAGCACGAGGCTGGTCCATGTTTAGTCCTGACTCTGGCACCAGCAGGAGGCCGGTCCATGTTCAGTCCTGACTCTGGCACCAGCAGGAGGCCAGTCCATGTTTATTCCTGACTCTGGCACCAGCAGGAGGCCAGTCCATGTTCAGTCCTGACTCTGGCACCAGCAGGAGGCCAGTCCATGTTTATTCCTGACTCTGGCACCAGCAGGAGGCCGGTCCATGTTTAGTCCTGACTCTGGCACCAGCAGGAGGCCGGTCCAGGTTCAGTCCTGACTCTGGCACCAGTAGGAGGCCGATCCATGTTCAGTCCTGACTCTGGCACCAGCAGGAGGCCGCTCCATGTTTAGTCCTGACTCTGGCACCAGCAGGAGGCCGGTCCATGTTTAGTCCTGACTCTGGCACCAGCAGGAGGCCGGTCCATGTTCAGTCCTGACTCTGGCACCAGCAGGAGGCCGGTCCATGTTCAGTCCTGACTCTGGCACCAGCAGGAGGCCGGTCCATGTTTAGTCTTGACTCTGGCACCAGCAGGAGGTCCTTGTTTAGTCCTGACTCTGGCACCAGCAGGAGGCCGGTCCATGTTCAGTCCTGACTTTGGCACCAGCAGGAGGCCGGTCCTGACTCTGGCACCAGCAGGAGGCCGGTCCACGTTTAGTCCTGACTCTGGCACCAGCAGGAGTCCGGTCCATGTTCAGTCCTGACTCTGGCACCAGCAGGAGGCCGGTCCATGTTTAGTCTTGACTCTGGCACCAGCAGGAGGTCCTTGTTTAGTCCTGACTCTGGCACCAGCAGGAGGCCGGTCCATGTTCAGTCCTGACTTTGGCACCAGCAGGAGGCCGGTCCTGACTCTGGCACCAGCAGGAGGCCGGTCCACGTTTAGTCCTGACTCTGGCACCAGCAGGAGTCCGGTCCATGTTCAGTCCTGACTCTGGCACCAGCAGGAGGCCGGTCCATGTTTAGTCTTGACTCTGGCACCAGCAGGAGGTCCTTGTTTAGTCCTGACTCTGGCACCAGCAGGAGGCCGGTCCATGTTTAGTCCTGACTCTGGCACCAGCAGGAGGCCGGTCCATGTTTAGTCCTGACTCTGGCACCAGCAGGAGGCCGGTCCTGACTCTGGCACCAGCAGGAGGCCGGTCCACGTTTAGTCCTGACTCTGGCACCAGCAGGAGGCCGGTCCATGTTCATTCCGGACTCTGGCACCAGCAGGAGGACGGTCCATGTTCAGTCCTGACTCTGGCACCAGCAAGAGGCCGGTCCGTGTTTAGTCCTGACTCTGGCACTAGCAGGAGGCCGGTCCATGTTCAGTCCTGATTCTGGCACCAGCAGGAGGCCGGTCCATGTTTAGTCCTGACTCTGACACCAGCAGGAGGCCGGTCCTGACTCTGGCACCAGCAGGAGGCCGGTCCACGTTTAGTCATGACTCTGGCACCAGCAGGAGGCCGGTCCATGTTCAGTCCTGACTCTGGCACTAGCAGGAGGCCGGTCCATGTTCAGTCTTGATTCTGGCACCAGCAGGAGGCCGGTCCATGTTTAGTCCTGATTCTGACACCAGCAGGAAGCCGGTCCTGACTCTGGAATCAGCAGGAGGCTGGTCCATGTTTAGTCCTGACTCTGGCACGAGCAGGAGGCCGGTCCATGTTCAGTCCTGACTCTGGCACCAGCAGGAGGCCAGTCCATGTTTATTCCTGACTCTGGCACCAGCAGGAGGCCAGTCCATGTTCAGTCCTGACTCTGGCACCAGCAGGAGGCCAGTCCATGTTTATTCCTGACTCTGGCACCAGCAGGAGGCCAGTCCATGTTCAGTCCTGACTCTGGCACCAGCAGGAGGCCAGTCCATGTTTATTCCTGACTCTGGCACCAGCAGGAGGCCGGTCCATGTTTAGTCCTGATTCTGACACCAGCAGGAAGCCGGTCCTGACTCTGGAATCAGCAGGAGGCTGGTCCATGTTTAGTCCTGACTCTGGCACGAGCAGGAGGCCGGTCCATGTTCAGTCCTGACTCTGGCACCAGCAGGAGGCCAGTCCATGTTTATTCCTGACTCTGGCACCAGCAGGAGGCCAGTCCATGTTCAGTCCTGACTCTGGCACCAGCAGGAGGCCAGTCCATGTTTATTCCTGACTCTGGCACCAGCAGGAGGCCGGTCCATGTTTAGTCCTGATTCTGACACCAGCAGGAAGCCGGTCCTGACTCTGGAATCAGCAGGAGGCTGGTCCATGTTTAGTCCTGACTCTGGCACGAGCAGGAGGCCGGTCCATGTTCAGTCCTGACTCTGGCACCAGCAGGAGGCCAGTCCATGTTTATTCCTGACTCTGGCACCAGCAGGAGGCCAGTCCATGTTCAGTCCTGACTCTGGCACCAGCAGGAGGCCAGTCCATGTTTATTCCTGACTCTGGCACCAGCAGGAGGCCAGTCCATGTTCAGTCCTGACTCTGGCACCAGCAGGAGGCCAGTCCATGTTTATTCCTGACTCTGGCACCAGCAGGAGGCCAGTCCATGTTCAGTCCTGACTCTGGCACCAGCAGGAGGCCAGTCCATGTTTATTCCTGACTCTGGCACCAGCAGGAGGCCGGTCCATGTTTAGTCCTGACTCTGGCACCAGCAGGAGGCCGGTCCAGGTTCAGTCCTGACTCTGGCACCAGTAGGAGGCCGATCCATGTTCAGTCCTGACTCTGGCACCAGCAGGAGGCCGCTCCATGTTTAGTCCTGACTCTGGCACCAGCAGGAGGCCGGTCCATGTTTAGTCCTGACTCTGGCACCAGCAGGAGGACGGTCCATGTTTAGTCCTGACTCTGGCACCAGCAGGAGGCCGGTCCATGTTCAGTCCTGACTCTGGCACCAGCAGGAGGCCGGTCCATGTTTATTCCTGACTCTGGCACCAGCAAGAGGCCGGTCCGTGTTTAGTCCTGACTCTGGCACTAGCAGGAGGCCGGTCCATGTTCAGTCTTGATTCTGGCACCAGCAGGAGGCCGGTCCATGTTTAGTCCTGATTCTGACACCAGCAGGAAGCCGGTCCTGACTCTGGAATCAGCAGGAGGCTGGTCCATGTTTAGTCCTGACTCTGGCACGAGCAGGAGGCCGGTCCATGTTCAGTCCTGACTCTGGCACCAGCAGGAGGCCAGTCCATGTTTATTCCTGACTCTGGCACCAGCAGGAGGCCAGTCCATGTTCAGTCCTGACTCTGGCACCAGCAGGAGGCCAGTCCATGTTTATTCCTGACTCTGGCACCAGCAGGAGGCCGGTCCATGTTTAGTCCTGACTCTGGCACCAGCAGGAGGCCGGTCCAGGTTCAGTCCTGACTCTGGCACCAGTAGGAGGCCGATCCATGTTCAGTCCTGACTCTGGCACCAGCAGGAGGCCGCTCCATGTTTAGTCCTGACTCTGGCACCAGCAGGAGGCCGGTCCATGTTTAGTCCTGACTCTGGCACCAGCAGGAGGCCGGTCCATGTTTAGTCCTGACTCTGGCACCAGCAGGAGGCCGGTCCATGTTCAGTCCTGACTCTGGCACCAGCAGGAGGCCGGTCCATGTTCAGTCCTAACTCTGGCACCAGCAGGAGGCCGGTCCACGTTTAGTCCTGACTCTGGCACCAGCAGGAGTCCGGTCCATGTTCAGTCCTGACTCTGGCACCAGCAAGAGGCCGGTCCGTGTTTAGTCCTGACTCTGGCACTAGCAGGAGGCCGGTCCATGTTCAGTCTTGATTCTGGCACCAGCAGGAGGCCGGTCCATGTTTAGTCCTGATTCTGACACCAGCAGGAAGCCGGTCCTGACTCTGGCACCAGTAGGAGGCCGATCCATGTTCAGTCCTGACTCTGGCACCAGCAGGAGGCCGCTCCATGTTTAGTCCTGACTCTGGCACCAGCAGGAGGCCGGTCCATGTTTAGTCCTGACTCTGGCACCAGCAGGAGGCCGGTCCATGTTTAGTCCTGACTCTGGCACCAGCAGGAGGCCGGTCCATGTTCAGTCCTGACTCTGGCACCAGCAGGAGGCCGGTCCATGTTTATTCCTGACTCTGGCACCAGCAGGAGGCCGGTCCGTGTTTAGTCCTGACTCTGGCACTAGCAGGAGGCCGGTCCATGTTCAGTCTTGATTCTGGCACCAGCAGGAGGCCGGTCCATGTTTAGTCCTGATTCTGACACCAGCAGGAAGCCGGTCCTGACTCTGGAATCAGCAGGAGGCCGGTCCATGTTTAGTCCTGACTCTGGCACGAGCAGGAGGCCGGTCCATGTTCAGTCCTGACTCTGGCACCAGCAGGAGGCCAGTCCATGTTTATTCCTGACTCTGGCACCAGCAGGAGGCCAGTCCATGTTCAGTCCTGACTCTGGCACCAGCAGGAGGCCAGTCCATGTTTATTCCTGACTCTGGCACCAGCAGGAGGCCAGTCCATGTTCAGTCCTGACTCTGGCACCAGCAGGAGGCCAGTCCATGTTTATTCCTGACTCTGGCACCAGCAGGAGGCCGGTCCATGTTTAGTCCTGATTCTGACACCAGCAGGAAGCCGGTCCTGACTCTGGAATCAGCAGGAGGCTGGTCCATGTTTAGTCCTGACTCTGGCACGAGCAGGAGGCCGGTCCATGTTCAGTCCTGACTCTGGCACCAGCAGGAGGCCAGTCCATGTTTATTCCTGACTCTGGCACCAGCAGGAGGCCAGTCCATGTTCAGTCCTGACTCTGGCACCAGCAGGAGGCCAGTCCATGTTTATTCCTGACTCTGGCACCAGCAGGAGGCCAGTCCATGTTCAGTCCTGACTCTGGCACCAGCAGGAGGCCAGTCCATGTTTATTCCTGACTCTGGCACCAGCAGGAGGCCGGTCCATGTTTAGTCCTGATTCTGACACCAGCAGGAAGCCGGTCCTGACTCTGGAATCAGCAGGAGGCTGGTCCATGTTTAGTCCTGACTCTGGCACGAGCAGGAGGCCGGTCCATGTTCAGTCCTGACTCTGGCACCAGCAGGAGGCCAGTCCATGTTTATTCCTGACTCTGGCACCAGCAGGAGGCCAGTCCATGTTCAGTCCTGACTCTGGCACCAGCAGGAGGCCAGTCCATGTTTATTCCTGACTCTGGCACCAGCAGGAGGCCGGTCCATGTTTAGTCCTGATTCTGACACCAGCAGGAAGCCGGTCCTGACTCTGGAATCAGCAGGAGGCTGGTCCATGTTTAGTCCTGACTCTGGCACGAGCAGGAGGCCGGTCCATGTTCAGTCCTGACTCTGGCACCAGCAGGAGGCCAGTCCATGTTCAGTCCTGACTCTGGCACCAGCAGGAGGCCAGTCCATGTTTATTCCTGACTCTGGCACCAGCAGGAGGCCAGTCCATGTTCAGTCCTGACTCTGGCACCAGCAGGAGGCCAGTCCATGTTTATTCCTGACTCTGGCACCAGCAGGAGGCCAGTCCATGTTCAGTCCTGACTCTGGCACCAGCAGGAGGCCAGTCCATGTTTATTCCTGACTCTGGCACCAGCAGGAGGCCGGTCCATGTTTAGTCCTGACTCTGGCACCAGCAGGAGGCCGGTCCAGGTTCAGTCCTGACTCTGGCACCAGTAGGAGGCCGATCCATGTTCAGTCCTGACTCTGGCACAAGCAGGAGGCCGCTCCATGTTTAGTCCTGACTCTGGCACCAGCAGGAGGCCGGTCCATGTTTAGTCCTGACTCTGGCACCAGCAGGAGGACGGTCCATGTTTAGTCCTGACTCTGGCACCAGCAGGAGGCCGGTCCATGTTCAGTCCTGACTCTGGCACCAGCAGGAGGCCGGTCCATGTTTATTCCTGACTCTGGCACCAGCAGGAGGCCGGTCCGTGTTTAGTCCTGACTCTGGCACTAGCAGGAGGCCGGTCCATGTTCAGTCTTGATTCTGGCACCAGCAGGAGGCCGGTCCATGTTTAGTCCTGATTCTGACACCAGCAGGAAGCCGGTCCTGACTCTGGAATCAGCAGGAGGCTGGTCCATGTTTAGTCCTGACTCTGGCACGAGCAGGAGGCCGGTCCATGTTCAGTCCTGACTCTGGCACCAGCAGGAGGCCAGTCCATGTTTATTCCTGACTCTGGCACCAGCAGGAGGCCAGTCCATGTTCAGTCCTGACTCTGGCACCAGCAGGAGGCCGGTCCATGTTTATTCCTGACTCTGGCACCAGCAGGAGGCCGGTCCATGTTTAGTCCTGACTCTGGCACCAGCAGGAGGCCGGTCCAGGTTCAGTCCTGACTCTGGCACCAGTAGGAGGCCGATCCATGTTCAGTCCTGACTCTGGCACCAGCAGGAGGCCGCTCCATGTTTAGTCCTGACTCTGGCACCAGCAGGAGGCCGGTCCATGTTTAGTCCTGACTCTGGCACCAGCAGGAGGCCGGTCCATGTTTAGTCCTGACTCTGGCACCAGCAGGAGGCCGGTCCATGTTCAGTCCTGACTCTGGCACCAGCAGGAGGCCGGTCCATGTTCAGTCCTAACTCTGGCACCAGCAGGAGGCCGGTCCACGTTTAGTCCTGACTCTGGCACCAGCAGGAGTCCGGTCCATGTTCAGTCCTGACTCTGGCACCAGCAAGAGGCCGGTCCGTGTTTAGTCCTGACTCTGGCACTAGCAGGAGGCCGGTCCATGTTCAGTCTTGATTCTGGCACCAGCAGGAGGCCGGTCCATGTTTAGTCCTGATTCTGACACCAGCAGGAAGCCGGTCCTGACTCTGGCACCAGTAGGAGGCCGATCCATGTTCAGTCCTGACTCTGGCACCAGCAGGAGGCCGCTCCATGTTTAGTCCTGACTCTGGCACCAGCAGGAGGCCGGTCCATGTTTAGTCCTGACTCTGGCACCAGCAGGAGGCCGGTCCATGTTTAGTCCTGACTCTGGCACCAGCAGGAGGCCGGTCCATGTTCAGTCCTGACTCTGGCACCAGCAGGAGGCCGGTCCATGTTTATTCCTGACTCTGGCACCAGCAGGAGGCCGGTCCGTGTTTAGTCCTGACTCTGGCACTAGCAGGAGGCCGGTCCATGTTCAGTCTTGATTCTGGCACCAGCAGGAGGCCGGTCCATGTTTAGTCCTGATTCTGACACCAGCAGGAAGCCGGTCCTGACTCTGGAATCAGCAGGAGGCTGGTCCATGTTTAGTCCTGACTCTGGCACGAGCAGGAGGCCGGTCCATGTTCAGTCCTGACTCTGGCACCAGCAGGAGGCCAGTCCATGTTTATTCCTGACTCTGGCAGCAGCAGGAGGCCAGTCCATGTTCAGTCCTGACTCTGGCACCAGCAGGAGGCCAGTCCATGTTTATTCCTGACTCTGGCACCAGCAGGAGGCCGGTCCATGTTTAGTCCTGACTCTGGCACCAGCAGGAGGCCGGTCCAGGTTCAGTCCTGACTCTGGCACCAGCAGGAGGCCGCTCCATGTTCAGTCCTGACTCTGGCACCAGCAGGAGGCCGCTCCATGTTTAGTCCTGACTCTGGCACCAGCAGGAGGCCGGTCCATGTTTAGTCCTGACTCTGGCACCAGCAGGAGGCCGGTCCATGTTTAGTCCTGACTCTGGCACCAGCAGGAGGCCGGTCCATGTTCAGTCCTGACTCTGGCACCAGCAGGAGGCCGGTCCATGTTCAGTCCTAACTCTGGCACCAGCAGGAGGCCGGTCCACGTTTAGTCCTGACTCTGGCACCAGCAGGAGTCCGGTCCATGTTCAGTCCTGACTCTGGCACCAGCAAGAGGCCGGTCCGTGTTTAGTCCTGACTCTGGCACTAGCAGGAGGCCGGTCCATGTTCAGTCTTGATTCTGGCACCAGCAGGAGGCCGGTCCATGTTTAGTCCTGATTCTGACACCAGCAGGAAGCCGGTCCTGACTCTGGCACCAGCAGGAGGCCGGTCCACGTTTAGTCCTGACTCTGGCACCAGCAGGAGGCCGGTCCATGTTCAGTCCTGACTCTGGCACCAGCAGGAGGCCGGTCCATGTTTAGTCCTGACTCTGGCATCAGCACGAGGCTGGTCCATGTTTAGTCCTGACTCTGGCACCAGCAGGAGGCCGGTCCATGTTCAGTCCTGACTCTGGCACCAGCAGGAGGCCAGTCCATGTTTATTCCTGACTATGGCACCAGCAGGAGGCCAGTCCATGTTCAGTCCTGACTCTGGCACCAGCAGGAGGCCAGTCCATGTTTATTCCTGACTCTGGCACCAGCAGGAGGCCGGTCCATGTTTAGTCCTGACTCTGGCACCAGCAGGAGGCCGGTCCAGGTTCAGTCCTGACTCTGGCACCAGTAGGAGGCCGATCCATGTTCAGTCCTGACTCTGGCACCAGCAGGAGGCCGCTCCATGTTTAGTCCTGACTCTGGCACCAGCAGGAGGCCGGTCCATGTTTAGTCCTGACTCTGGCACCAGCAGGAGGCCGGTCCATGTTCAGTCCTGACTCTGGCACCAGCAGGAGGCCGGTTCATGTTCAGTCCTGACTCTGGCACCAGCAGGAGGCCGGTCCATGTTTAGTCTTGACTCTGGCACCAGCAGGAGGTCCTTGTTTAGTCCTGACTCTGGCACCAGCAGGAGGCCGGTCCATGTTCAGTCCTGACTTTGGCACCAGCAGGAGGCCGGTCCTGACTCTGGCACCAGCAGGAGGCCGGTCCACGTTTAGTCCTGACTCTGGCACCAGCAGGAGTCCGGTCCATGTTCAGTCCTGACTCTGGCACCAGCAGGAGGCCGGTCCATGTTTAGTCTTGACTCTGGCACCAGCAGGAGGTCCTTGTTTAGTCCTGACTCTGGCACCAGCAGGAGGCCGGTCCATGTTCAGTCCTGACTTTGGCACCAGCAGGAGGCCGGTCCTGACTCTGGCACCAGCAGGAGGCCGGTCCACGTTTAGTCCTGACTCTGGCACCAGCAGGAGTCCGGTCCATGTTCAGTCCTGACTCTGGCACCAGCAGGAGGCCGGTCCATGTTTAGTCTTGACTCTGGCACCAGCAGGAGGTCCTTGTTTAGTCCTGACTCTGGCACCAGCAGGAGGCCGGTCCATGTTTAGTCCTGACTCTGGCACCAGCAGGAGGCCGGTCCATGTTTAGTCCTGACTCTGGCACCAGCAGGAGGCCGGTCCTGACTCTGGCACCAGCAGGAGGCCGGTCCACGTTTAGTCCTGACTCTGGCACCAGCAGGAGGCCGGTCCATGTTCAGTCCTGATTCTGGCACCAGCAGGAGGCCGGTCCATGTTTAGTCCTGACTCTGACACCAGCAGGAGGCCGGTCCATGTTTAGTCCTGACTCTGGCACCAGCAGGAGGCCGGTCCATGTTTAGTCCTGACTTTGGCACCAGCAGGAGGCCGGTCCTGACTCTGGCACCAGCAGGAGGCCGGTCCACGTTTAGTCCTGACTCTGGCACCAGCAGGAGGCCGGTCCATGTTCATTCCTGACTCTGGCACCAGCAGGAGGACGGTCCATGTTCAGTCCTGACTCTGGCACCAGCAAGAGGCCGGTCCGTGTTTAGTCCTGACTCTGGCACTAGCAGGAGGCCGGTCCATGTTCAGTCTTGATTCTGGCACCAGCAGGAGGCCGGTCCATGTTTAGTCCTGATTCTGACACCAGCAGGAAGCCGGTCCTGACTCTGGCACCAGCAGGAGGCCGGTCCACGTTTAGTCCTGACTCTGGCACCAGCAGGAGGCCGGTCCATGTTTAGTCCTGACTCTGGCATCAGCAGGAGGCTGGTCCATGTTTAGTCCTGACTCTGGCACCAGCAGGAGGCCGGTCCATGTTCAGTCCTGACTCTGGCACCAGCAGGAGGCCAGTCCATGTTTATTCCTGACTCTGGCACCAGCAGGAGGCCAGTCCATGTTCAGTCCTGACTCTGGCACCAGCAGGAGGCCGGTCCATGTTTAGTCCTGACTCTGGCACCAGCAGGAGGCCGGTCCATGTTTAGTCCTGACTCTGGCACCAGCAGGAGGCCGGTCCATGTTCAGTCCTGACTCTGGCACCAGCAGGAGGCCGGTCCATGTTCAGTCCTAACTCTGGCACCAGCAGGAGGCCGGTCCACGTTTAGTCCTGACTCTGGCACCAGCAGGAGTCCGGTCCATGTTCAGTCCTGACTCTGGCACCAGCAAGAGGCCGGTCCGTGTTTAGTCCTGACTCTGGCACTAGCAGGAGGCCGGTCCATGTTCAGTCTTGATTCTGGCACCAGCAGGAGGCCGGTCCATGTTTAGTCCTGATTCTGACACCAGCAGGAAGCCGGTCCTGACTCTGGCACCAGCAAGAGGCCGGTCCGTGTTTAGTCCTGACTCTGGCACTAGCAGGAGGCCGGTCCATGTTCAGTCTTGATTCTGGCACCAGCAGGAGGCCGGTCCATGTTTAGTCCTGATTCTGACACCAGCAGGAAGCCGGTCCTGACTCTGGAATCAGCAGGAGGCTGGTCCATGTTTAGTCCTGACTCTGGCACGAGCAGGAGGCCGGTCCATGTTCAGTCCTGACTCTGGCACCAGCAGGAGGCCAGTCCATGTTTATTCCTGACTCTGGCACCAGCAGGAGGCCAGTCCATGTTCAGTCCTGACTCTGGCACCAGCAGGAGGCCAGTCCATGTTTATTCCTGACTCTGGCACCAGCAGGAGGCCAGTCCATGTTCAGTCCTGACTCTGGCACCAGCAGGAGGCCAGTCCATGTTTATTCCTGACTCTGGCACCAGCAGGAGGCCGGTCCATGTTTAGTCCTGATTCTGACACCAGCAGGAAGCCGGTCCTGACTCTGGAATCAGCAGGAGGCTGGTCCATGTTTAGTCCTGACTCTGGCACGAGCAGGAGGCCGGTCCATGTTCAGTCCTGACTCTGGCACCAGCAGGAGGCCAGTCCATGTTTATTCCTGACTCTGGCACCAGCAGGAGGCCAGTCCATGTTCAGTCCTGACTCTGGCACCAGCAGGAGGCCAGTCCATGTTTATTCCTGACTCTGGCACCAGCAGGAGGCCGGTCCATGTTTAGTCCTGATTCTGACACCAGCAGGAAGCCGGTCCTGACTCTGGAATCAGCAGGAGGCTGGTCCATGTTTAGTCCTGACTCTGGCACGAGCAGGAGGCCGGTCCATGTTCAGTCCTGACTCTGGCACCAGCAGGAGGCCAGTCCATGTTTATTCCTGACTCTGGCACCAGCAGGAGGCCAGTCCATGTTCAGTCCTGACTCTGGCACCAGCAGGAGGCCAGTCCATGTTTATTCCTGACTCTGGCACCAGCAGGAGGCCAGTCCATGTTCAGTCCTGACTCTGGCACCAGCAGGAGGCCAGTCCATGTTTATTCCTGACTCTGGCACCAGCAGGAGGCCAGTCCATGTTCAGTCCTGACTCTGGCACCAGCAGGAGGCCAGTCCATGTTTATTCCTGACTCTGGCACCAGCAGGAGGCCGGTCCATGTTTAGTCCTGACTCTGGCACCAGCAGGAGGCCGGTCCAGGTTCAGTCCTGACTCTGGCACCAGTAGGAGGCCGATCCATGTTCAGTCCTGACTCTGGCACAAGCAGGAGGCCGCTCCATGTTTAGTCCTGACTCTGGCACCAGCAGGAGGCCGGTCCATGTTTAGTCCTGACTCTGGCACCAGCAGGAGGACGGTCCATGTTTAGTCCTGACTCTGGCACCAGCAGGAGGCCGGTCCATGTTCAGTCCTGACTCTGGCACCAGCAGGAGGCCGGTCCATGTTTATTCCTGACTCTGGCACCAGCAGGAGGCCGGTCCGTGTTTAGTCCTGACTCTGGCACTAGCAGGAGGCCGGTCCATGTTCAGTCTTGATTCTGGCACCAGCAGGAGGCCGGTCCATGTTTAGTCCTGATTCTGACACCAGCAGGAAGCCGGTCCTGACTCTGGAATCAGCAGGAGGCTGGTCCATGTTTAGTCCTGACTCTGGCACGAGCAGGAGGCCGGTCCATGTTCAGTCCTGACTCTGGCACCAGCAGGAGGCCAGTCCATGTTTATTCCTGACTCTGGCACCAGCAGGAGGCCAGTCCATGTTCAGTCCTGACTCTGGCACCAGCAGGAGGCCAGTCCATGTTTATTCCTGACTCTGGCACCAGCAGGAGGCCGGTCCATGTTTAGTCCTGACTCTGGCACCAGCAGGAGGCCGGTCCAGGTTCAGTCCTGACTCTGGCACCAGTAGGAGGCCGATCCATGTTCAGTCCTGACTCTGGCACCAGCAGGAGGCCGCTCCATGTTTAGTCCTGACTCTGGCACCAGCAGGAGGCCGGTCCATGTTTAGTCCTGACTCTGGCACCAGCAGGAGGCCGGTCCATGTTTAGTCCTGACTCTGGCACCAGCAGGAGGCCGGTCCATGTTCAGTCCTGACTCTGGCACCAGCAGGAGGCCGGTCCATGTTCAGTCCTAACTCTGGCACCAGCAGGAGGCCGGTCCACGTTTAGTCCTGACTCTGGCACCAGCAGGAGTCCGGTCCATGTTCAGTCCTGACTCTGGCACCAGCAAGAGGCCGGTCCGTGTTTAGTCCTGACTCTGGCACTAGCAGGAGGCCGGTCCATGTTCAGTCTTGATTCTGGCACCAGCAGGAGGCCGGTCCATGTTTAGTCCTGATTCTGACACCAGCAGGAAGCCGGTCCTGACTCTGGCACCAGTAGGAGGCCGATCCATGTTCAGTCCTGACTCTGGCACCAGCAGGAGGCCGCTCCATGTTTAGTCCTGACTCTGGCACCAGCAGGAGGCCGGTCCATGTTTAGTCCTGACTCTGGCACCAGCAGGAGGCCGGTCCATGTTTAGTCCTGACTCTGGCACCAGCAGGAGGCCGGTCCATGTTCAGTCCTGACTCTGGCACCAGCAGGAGGCCGGTCCATGTTTATTCCTGACTCTGGCACCAGCAGGAGGCCGGTCCGTGTTTAGTCCTGACTCTGGCACTAGCAGGAGGCCGGTCCATGTTCAGTCTTGATTCTGGCACCAGCAGGAGGCCGGTCCATGTTTAGTCCTGATTCTGACACCAGCAGGAAGCCGGTCCTGACTCTGGAATCAGCAGGAGGCTGGTCCATGTTTAGTCCTGACTCTGGCACGAGCAGGAGGCCGGTCCATGTTCAGTCCTGACTCTGGCACCAGCAGGAGGCCAGTCCATGTTTATTCCTGACTCTGGCACCAGCAGGAGGCCAGTCCATGTTCAGTCCTGACTCTGGCACCAGCAGGAGGCCAGTCCATGTTTATTCCTGACTCTGGCACCAGCAGGAGGCCGGTCCATGTTTAGTCCTGACTCTGGCACCAGCAGGAGGCCGGTCCAGGTTCAGTCCTGACTCTGGCACCAGTAGGAGGCCGATCCATGTTCAGTCCTGACTCTGGCACCAGCAGGAGGCCGCTCCATGTTTAGTCCTGACTCTGGCACCAGCAGGAGGCCGGTCCATGTTTAGTCCTGACTCTGGCACCAGCAGGAGGCCGGTCCATGTTTAGTCCTGACTCTGGCACCAGCAGGAGGCCGGTCCATGTTCAGTCCTGACTCTGGCACCAGCAGGAGGCCGGTCCATGTTCAGTCCTAACTCTGGCACCAGCAGGAGGCCGGTCCACGTTTAGTCCTGACTCTGGCACCAGCAGGAGTCCGGTCCATGTTCAGTCCTGACTCTGGCACCAGCAAGAGGCCGGTCCGTGTTTAGTCCTGACTCTGGCACTAGCAGGAGGCCGGTCCATGTTCAGTCTTGATTCTGGCACCAGCAGGAGGCCGGTCCATGTTTAGTCCTGATTCTGACACCAGCAGGAAGCCGGTCCTGACTCTGGCACCAGCAGGAGGCCGGTCCACGTTTAGTCCTGACTCTGGCACCAGCAGGAGGCCGGTCCATGTTCAGTCCTGACTCTGGCACCAGCAGGAGGCCGGTCCATGTTTAGTCCTGACTCTGGCATCAGCACGAGGCTGGTCCATGTTTAGTCCTGACTCTGGCACCAGCAGGAGGCCGGTCCATGTTCAGTCCTGACTCTGGCACCAGCAGGAGGCCAGTCCATGTTTATTCCTGACTATGGCACCAGCAGGAGGCCAGTCCATGTTCAGTCCTGACTCTGGCACCAGCAGGAGGCCAGTCCATGTTTATTCCTGACTCTGGCACCAGCAGGAGGCCGGTCCATGTTTAGTCCTGACTCTGGCACCAGCAGGAGGCCGGTCCAGGTTCAGTCCTGACTCTGGCACCAGTAGGAGGCCGATCCATGTTCAGTCCTGACTCTGGCACCAGCAGGAGGCCGCTCCATGTTTAGTCCTGACTCTGGCACCAGCAGGAGGCCGGTCCATGTTTAGTCCTGACTCTGGCACCAGCAGGAGGCCGGTCCATGTTCAGTCCTGACTCTGGCACCAGCAGGAGGCCGGTTCATGTTCAGTCCTGACTCTGGCACCAGCAGGAGGCCGGTCCATGTTTAGTCTTGACTCTGGCACCAGCAGGAGGTCCTTGTTTAGTCCTGACTCTGGCACCAGCAGGAGGCCGGTCCATGTTCAGTCCTGACTTTGGCACCAGCAGGAGGCCGGTCCTGACTCTGGCACCAGCAGGAGGCCGGTCCACGTTTAGTCCTGACTCTGGCACCAGCAGGAGTCCGGTCCATGTTCAGTCCTGACTCTGGCACCAGCAGGAGGCCGGTCCATGTTTAGTCTTGACTCTGGCACCAGCAGGAGGTCCTTGTTTAGTCCTGACTCTGGCACCAGCAGGAGGCCGGTCCATGTTCAGTCCTGACTTTGGCACCAGCAGGAGGCCGGTCCTGACTCTGGCACCAGCAGGAGGCCGGTCCACGTTTAGTCCTGACTCTGGCACCAGCAGGAGTCCGGTCCATGTTCAGTCCTGACTCTGGCACCAGCAGGAGGCCGGTCCATGTTTAGTCTTGACTCTGGCACCAGCAGGAGGTCCTTGTTTAGTCCTGACTCTGGCACCAGCAGGAGGCCGGTCCATGTTTAGTCCTGACTCTGGCACCAGCAGGAGGCCGGTCCATGTTTAGTCCTGACTCTGGCACCAGCAGGAGGCCGGTCCTGACTCTGGCACCAGCAGGAGGCCGGTCCACGTTTAGTCCTGACTCTGGCACCAGCAGGAGGCCGGTCCATGTTCAGTCCTGATTCTGGCACCAGCAGGAGGCCGGTCCATGTTTAGTCCTGACTCTGACACCAGCAGGAGGCCGGTCCATGTTTAGTCCTGACTCTGGCACCAGCAGGAGGCCGGTCCATGTTTAGTCCTGACTTTGGCACCAGCAGGAGGCCGGTCCTGACTCTGGCACCAGCAGGAGGCCGGTCCACGTTTAGTCCTGACTCTGGCACCAGCAGGAGGCCGGTCCATGTTCATTCCTGACTCTGGCACCAGCAGGAGGACGGTCCATGTTCAGTCCTGACTCTGGCACCAGCAAGAGGCCGGTCCGTGTTTAGTCCTGACTCTGGCACTAGCAGGAGGCCGGTCCATGTTCAGTCTTGATTCTGGCACCAGCAGGAGGCCGGTCCATGTTTAGTCCTGATTCTGACACCAGCAGGAAGCCGGTCCTGACTCTGGCACCAGCAGGAGGCCGGTCCACGTTTAGTCCTGACTCTGGCACCAGCAGGAGGCCGGTCCATGTTTAGTCCTGACTCTGGCATCAGCAGGAGGCTGGTCCATGTTTAGTCCTGACTCTGGCACCAGCAGGAGGCCGGTCCATGTTCAGTCCTGACTCTGGCACCAGCAGGAGGCCAGTCCATGTTTATTCCTGACTCTGGCACCAGCAGGAGGCCAGTCCATGTTCAGTCCTGACTCTGGCACCAGCAGGAGGCCGGTCCATGTTTAGTCCTGACTCTGGCACCAGCAGGAGGCCGGTCCATGTTTAGTCCTGACTCTGGCACCAGCAGGAGGCCGGTCCATGTTCAGTCCTGACTCTGGCACCAGCAGGAGGCCGGTCCATGTTCAGTCCTAACTCTGGCACCAGCAGGAGGCCGGTCCACGTTTAGTCCTGACTCTGGCACCAGCAGGAGTCCGGTCCATGTTCAGTCCTGACTCTGGCACCAGCAAGAGGCCGGTCCGTGTTTAGTCCTGACTCTGGCACTAGCAGGAGGCCGGTCCATGTTCAGTCTTGATTCTGGCACCAGCAGGAGGCCGGTCCATGTTTAGTCCTGATTCTGACACCAGCAGGAAGCCGGTCCTGACTCTGGCACCAGCAAGAGGCCGGTCCGTGTTTAGTCCTGACTCTGGCACTAGCAGGAGGCCGGTCCATGTTCAGTCTTGATTCTGGCACCAGCAGGAGGCCGGTCCATGTTTAGTCCTGATTCTGACACCAGCAGGAAGCCGGTCCTGACTCTGGAATCAGCAGGAGGCTGGTCCATGTTTAGTCCTGACTCTGGCACCAGCAGGAGGCCGGTCCATGTTCAGTCCTGACTCTGGCACCAGCAGGAGGCCAGTCCATGTTTATTCCTGACTCTGGCACCAGCAGGAGGCCAGTCCATGTTCAGTCCTGACTCTGGCACCAGCAGGAGGCCAGTCCATGTTTATTCCTGACTCTGGCACCAGCAGGAGGCCGGTCCATGTTTAGTCCTGACTCTGGCACCAGCAGGAGGCCGGTCCAGGTTCAGTCCTGACTCTGGCACCAGTAGGAGGCCGATCCATGTTCAGTCCTGACTCTGGCACCAGCAGGAGGCCGCTCCATGTTTAGTCCTGACTCTGGCACCAGCAGGAGGCCGGTCCATGTTTAGTCCTGACTCTGGCACCAGCAGGAGGACGGTCCATGTTTAGTCCTGACTCTGGCACCAGCAGGAGGCCGGTCCATGTTCAGTCCTGACTCTGGCACCAGCAGGAGGCCGGTCCATGTTTATTCCTGACTCTGGCACCAGCAGGAGGCCGGTCCGTGTTTAGTCCTGACTCTGGCACTAGCAGGAGGCCGGTCCATGTTCAGTCTTGATTCTGGCACCAGCAGGAGGCCGGTCCATGTTTAGTCCTGATTCTGACACAAGCAGGAAGCCGGTCCTGACTCTGGAATCAGCAGGAGGCTGGTCCATGTTTAGTCCTGACTCTGGCACCAGCAGGAGGCCGGTCCATGTTCAGTCCTGACTCTGGCACCAGCAGGAGGCCAGTCCATGTTTATTCCTGACTCTGGCACCAGCAGGAGGCCAGTCCATGTTCAGTCCTGACTCTGGCACCAGCAGGAGGCCAGTCCATGTTTATTCCTGACTCTGGCACCAGCAGGAGGCCGGTCCATGTTTAGTCCTGACTCTGGCACCAGCAGGAGGCCGGTCCAGGTTCAGTCCTGACTCTGGCACCAGTAGGAGGCCGATCCATGTTCAGTCCTGACTCTGGGACCAGCAGGAGGCCGCTCCATGTTTAGTCCTGACTCTGGCACCAGCAGGAGGCCGGTCCATGTTTAGTCCTGACTCTGGCACCAGCAGGAGGCCGGTCCATGTTTAGTCCTGACTCTGGCACCAGCAGGAGGCCGGTCCATGTTCAGTCCTGACTCTGGCACCAGCAGGAGGCCGGTCCATGTTCAGTCCTAACTCTGGCACCAGCAGGAGGCCGGTCCACGTTTAGTCCTGACTCTGGCACCAGCAGGAGTCCGGTCCATGTTCAGTCCTGACTCTGGCACCAGCAAGAGGCCGGTCCGTGTTTAGTCCTGACTCTGGCACTAGCAGGAGGCCGGTCCATGTTCAGTCTTGATTCTGGCACCAGCAGGAGGCCGGTCCATGTTTAGTCCTGATTCTGACACCAGCAGGAAGCCGGTCCTGACTCTGGCACCAGCAGGAGGCCGGTCCACGTTTAGTCCTGACTCTGGCACCAGCAGGAGGTCCTTGTTTAGTCCTGACTCTGGCACCAGCAGGAGGCCGGTCCATGTTCAGTCCTGACTTTGGCACCAGCAGGAGGCCGGTCCTGACTCTGGCACCAGCAGGAGGCCGGTCCACGTTTAGTCCTGACTCTGGCACCAGCAGGAGTCCGGTCCATGTTCAGTCCTGACTCTGGCACCAGCAGGAGGCCGGTCCATGTTTAGTCTTGACTCTGGCACCAGCAGGAGGTCCTTGTTTAGTCCTGACTCTGGCACCAGCAGGAGGCCGGTCCATGTTCAGTCCTGACTTTGGCACCAGCAGGAGGCCGGTCCTGACTCTGGCACCAGCAGGAGGCCGGTCCACGTTTAGTCCTGACTCTGGCACCAGCAGGAGTCCGGTCCATGTTCAGTCCTGACTCTGGCACCAGCAGGAGGCCGGTCCATGTTTAGTCTTGACTCTGGCACCAGCAGGAGGTCCTTGTTTAGTCCTGACTCTGGCACCAGCAGGAGGCCGGTCCATGTTTAGTCCTGACTCTGGCACCAGCAGGAGGCCGGTCCATGTTTAGTCCTGACTCTGGCACCAGCAGGAGGCCGGTCCTGACTCTGGCACCAGCAGGAGGCCGGTCCACGTTTAGTCCTGACTCTGGCACCAGCAGGAGGCCGGTCCATGTTCATTCCTGATTCTGGCACCAGCAGGAGGCCGGTCCATGTTTAGTCCTGACTCTGACACCAGCAGGAGGCCGGTCCATGTTAAGTCCTGACTCTGGCACCAGCAGGAGGCCGGTCCTGACTCTGGCACCAGCAGGAGGCCGGTCCATGTTCAGTCCTGACTCTGGCACCAGCAGGAGGCCGGTCCATGTTTAGTCTTGACTCTGGCACCAGCAGGAGGTCCTTGCTTAGTCCTGACTCTGGCACCAGCAGGAGGCCGGTCCATGTTTAGTCCTGACTCTGGCACCAGCAGGAGGCCGGTCCATGTTTAGTCCTGACTCTGGCACCAGCAGGAGGCCGGTCCATGTTCAGTCCTGACTCTGGCACCAGCAGGAGGCCAGTCCATGTTTATTCCTGACTCTGGCACCAGCAGGAGGCCGGTCCATGTTTAGTCCTGACTCTGGCACCAGCAGGAGGCCGGTCCAGGTTCAGTCCTGACTCTGGCACCAGTAGGAGGCCGCTCCATGTTCAGTCCTGACTCTGGCACCAGCAGGAGGCCGCTCCATGTTTAGTCCTGACTCTGGCACCAGCAGGAGGCCGGTCCATGTTTAGTCCTGACTCTGGCACCAGCAGGAGGCCGGTCCATGTTCAGTCCTGACTCTGGCACCAGCAGGAGGCCGGTCCATGTTCAGTCCTGACTCTGGCACCAGCAGGAGGCCGGTCCATGTTTAGTCTTGACTCTGGCACCAGCAGGAGGCCAGTCCATGTTTATTCCTGACTCTGGCACCAGCAGGAGGCCGGTCCATGTTTAGTCCTGACTCTGGCACCAGCAGGAGGCCGGTCCAGGTTCAGTCCTGACTCTGGCACCAGTAGGAGGCCGATCCATGTTCAGTCCTGACTCTGGCACCAGCAGGAGGCCGCTCCATGTTTAGTCCTGACTCTGGCACCAGCAGGAGGCCGGTCCATGTTTAGTCCTGACTCTGGCACCAGCAGGAGGCCGGTCCATGTTCAGTCCTGACTCTGGCACCAGCAGGAGGCCGGTCCATGTTCAGTCCTGACTCTGGCACCAGCAGGAGGCCGGTCCATGTTTAGTCTTGACTCTGGCACCAGCAGGAGGTCCTTGTTTAGTCCTGACTCTGGCACCAGCAGGAGGCCGGTCCATGTTCAGTCCTGACTTTGGCACCAGCAGGAGGCCGGTCCTGACTCTGGCACCAGCAGGAGGCCGGTCCACGTTTAGTCCTGACTCTGGCACCAGCAGGAGTCCGGTCCATGTTCAGTCCTGACTCTGGCACCAGCAGGAGGCCGGTCCATGTTTAGTCTTGACTCTGGCACCAGCAGGAGGTCCTTGTTTAGTCCTGACTCTGGCACCAGCAGGAGGCCGGTCCATGTTCAGTCCTGACTTTGGCACCAGCAGGAGGCCGGTCCTGACTCTGGCACCAGCAGGAGGCCGGTCCACGTTTAGTCCTGACTCTGGCACCAGCAGGAGTCCGGTCCATGTTCAGTCCTGACTCTGGCACCAGCAGGAGGCCGGTCCATGTTTAGTCTTGACTCTGGCACCAGCAGGAGGTCCTTGTTTAGTCCTGACTCTGGCACCAGCAGGAGGCCGGTCCATGTTTAGTCCTGACTCTGGCACCAGCAGGAGGCCGGTCCATGTTTAGTCCTGACTCTGGCACCAGCAGGAGGCCGGTCCTGACTCTGGCACCAGCAGGAGGCCGGTCCACGTTTAGTCCTGACTCTGGCACCAGCAGGAGGCCGGTCCATGTTCAGTCCTGATTCTGGCACCAGCAGGAGGCCGGTCCATGTTTAGTCCTGACTCTGACACCAGCAGGAGGCCGGTCCATGTTTAGTCCTGACTCTGGCACCAGCAGGAGGCCGGTCCTGACTCTGGCACCAGCAGGAGGCCGGTCCATGTTCAGTCCTGACTCTGGCACCAGCAGGAGGCCGGTCCATGTTTAGTCTTGACTCTGGCACCAGCAGGAGGTCCTTGCTTAGTCCTGACTCTGGCACCAGCAGGAGGCCGGTCCATGTTTAGTCCTGACTCTGGCACCAGCAGGAGGCCGGTCCATGTTTAGTCCTGACTCTGGCACCAGCAGGAGGCCGGTCCATGTTCAGTCCTGACTCTGGCACCAGCAGGAGGCCAGTCCATGTTTATTCCTTACTCTGGCACCAGCAGGAGGCCGGTCCATGTTTAGTCCTGACTCTGGCACCAGCAGGAGGCCGGTCCAGGTTCAGTCCTGACTCTGGCACCAGTAGGAGGCCGCTCCATGTTCAGTCCTGACTCTGGCACCAGCAGGAGGCCGCTCCATGTTTAGTCCTGACTCTGGCACCAGCAGGAGGCCGGTCCATGTTTAGTCCTGACTCTGGCACCAGCAGGAGGCCGGTCCATGTTCAGTCCTGACTCTGGCACCAGCAGGAGGCCGGTCCACGTTTAGTCCTGACTCTGGCACCAGCAGGAGTCCGGTCCATGTTCAGTCCTGACTCTGGCACCAGCAGGAGGCCGGTCCATGTTTAGTCTTGACTCTGGCACCAGCAGGAGGTCCTTGTTTAGTCCTGACTCTGGCACCAGCAGGAGGCCGGTCCATGTTCAGTCCTGACTTTGGCACCAGCAGGAGGCCGGTCCTGACTCTGGCACCAGCAGGAGGCCGGTCCACGTTTAGTCCTGACTCTGGCACCAGCAGGAGTCCGGTCCATGTTCAGTCCTGACTCTGGCACCAGCAGGAGGCCGGTCCATGTTTAGTCTTGACTCTGGCACCAGCAGGAGGTCCTTGTTTAGTCCTGACTCTGGCACCAGCAGGAGGCCGGTCCATGTTTAGTCCTGACTCTGGCACCAGCAGGAGGCCGGTCCTGACTCTGGCACCAGCAGGAGGCCGGTCCACGTTTAGTCCTGACTCTGGCACCAGCAGGAGGCCGGTCCATGTTCAGTCCTGATTCTGGCACCAGCAGGAGGCCGGTCCATGTTTAGTCCTGACTCTGACACCAGCAGGAGGCCGGTCCATGTTTAGTCCTGACTCTGGCACCAGCAGGAGGCCGGTCCTGACTCTGGCACCAGCAGGAGGCCGGTCCATGTTCAGTCCTGACTCTGGCACCAGCAGGAGGCCGGTCCATGTTTAGTCTTGACTCTGGCACCAGCAGGAGGTCCTTGCTTAGTCCTGACTCTGGCACCAGCAGGAGGCCGGTCCATGTTTAGTCCTGACTCTGGCACCAGCAGGAGGCCGGTCCATGTTTAGTCCTGACTCTGGCACCAGCAGGAGGCCGGTCCATGTTCAGTCCTGACTCTGGCACCAGCAGGAGGCCAGTCCATGTTTATTCCTTACTCTGGCACCAGCAGGAGGCCGGTCCATGTTTAGTCCTGACTCTGGCACCAGCAGGAGGCCGGTCCAGGTTCAGTCCTGACTCTGGCACCAGTAGGAGGCCGCTCCATGTTCAGTCCTGACTCTGGCACCAGCAGGAGGCCGCTCCATGTTTAGTCCTGACTCTGGCACCAGCAGGAGGCCGGTCCATGTTTAGTCCTGACTCTGGCACCAGCAGGAGGCCGGTCCATGTTCAGTCCTGACTCTGGCACCAGCAGGAGGCCGGTCCACGTTTAGTCCTGACTCTGGCACCAGCAGGAGTCCGGTCCATGTTCAGTCCTGACTCTGGCACCAGCAGGAGGCCGGTCCATGTTTAGTCTTGACTCTGGCACCAGCAGGAGGTCCTTGTTTAGTCCTGACTCTGGCACCAGCAGGAGGCCGGTCCATGTTCAGTCCTGACTTTGGCACCAGCAGGAGGCCGGTCCTGACTCTGGCACCAGCAGGAGGCCGGTCCACGTTTAGTCCTGACTCTGGCACCAGCAGGAGTCCGGTCCATGTTCAGTCCTGACTCTGGCACCAGCAGGAGGCCGGTCCATGTTTAGTCTTGACTCTGGCACCAGCAGGAGGTCCTTGTTTAGTCCTGACTCTGGCACCAGCAGGAGGCCGGTCCATGTTTAGTCCTGACTCTGGCACCAGCAGGAGGCCGGTCCATGTTTAGTCCTGACTCTGGCACCAGCAGGAGGCCGGTCCTGACTCTGGCACCAGCAGGAGGCCGGTCCACGTTTAGTCCTGACTCTGGCACCAGCAGGAGGCCGGTCCATGTTCAGTCCTGATTCTGGCACCAGCAGGAGGCCGGTCCATGTTTAGTCCTGACTCTGACACCAGCAGGAGGCCGGTCCATGTTTAGTCCTGACTCTGGCACCAGCAGGAGGCCGGTCCTGACTCTGGCACCAGCAGGAGGCCGGTCCATGTTCAGTCCTGACTCTGGCACCAGCAGGAGGCCGGTCCATGTTTAGTCTTGACTCTGGCACCAGCAGGAGGTCCTTGCTTAGTCCTGACTCTGGCACCAGCAGGAGGCCGGTCCATGTTTAGTCCTGACTCTGGCACCAGCAGGAGGCCGGTCCATGTTTAGTCCTGACTCTGGCACCAGCAGGAGGCCGGTCCATGTTCAGTCCTGACTCTGGCACCAGCAGGAGGCCAGTCCATGTTTATTCCTGACTCTGGCACCAGCAGGAGGCCGGTCCATGTTTAGTCCTGACTCTGGCACCAGCAGGAGGCCGGTCCAGGTTCAGTCCTGACTCTGGCACCAGTAGGAGGCCGCTCCATGTTCAGTCCTGACTCTGGCACCAGCAGGAGGCCGCTCCATGTTTAGTCCTGACTCTGGCACCAGCAGGAGGCCGGTCCATGTTTAGTCCTGACTCTGGCACCAGCAGGAGGCCGGTCCATGTTCAGTCCTGACTCTGGCACCAGCAGGAGGCCGGTCCATGTTCAGTCCTGACTCTGGCACCAGCAGGAGGCCGGTCCATGTTTAGTCTTGACTCTGGCACCAGCAGGAGGTCCTTGTTTAGTCCTGACTCTGGCACCAGCAGGAGGCCGGTCCATGTTCAGTCCTGACTTTGGCACCAGCAGGAGGCCGGTCCTGACTCTGGCACCAGCAGGAGGCCGGTCCATGTTCAGTCCTGACTCTGGCACCAGCAGGAGGCCGGTCCATGTTCAGTCCTGACTCTGGCACCAGCAGGAGGCCAGTCCTGACTCTGGCACCAGCAGGAGGCCAGTCCATGTTTAGTCCTGACTCTGGCACCAGCAGGAGGCCGGTCCATGTTTAGTCCTGACTCTGGCACCAGCAGGAGGCCGGTCCATGTTTAGTCCTGACTCTGGCACCAGCAGGAGGCCGGTCCATGTTTAGTCCTGACTCTGGCACCAGCAGGAGGCCGGTCCATGTTCAGTCCTGACTCTGGCACCAGCAGGAGGCCAGTCCATGTTTATTCCTGACTCTGGCACCAGCAGGAGGCCGGTCCATGTTTAGTCCTGACTCTGGCACCAGCAGGAGGCCGGTCCAGGTTCAGTCCTGACTCTGGCACCAGTAGGAGGCCGCTCCATGTTCAGTCCTGACTCTGGCACCAGCAGGAGGCCGCTCCATGTTTAGTCCTGACTCTGGCACCAGCAGGAGGCCGGTCCATGTTTAGTCCTGACTCTGGCACCAGCAGGAGGCCGGTCCATGTTCAGTCCTGACTCTGGCACCAGCAGGAGGCCGGTCCATGTTCAGTCCTGACTCTGGCACCAGCAGGAGGCCGGTCCATGTTTAGTCTTGACTCTGGCACCAGCAGGAGGCCAGTCCATGTTTATTCCTGACTCTGGCACCAGCAGGAGGCCGGTCCATGTTTAGTCCTGACTCTGGCACCAGCAGGAGGCCGGTCCAGGTTCAGTCCTGACTCTGGCACCAGTAGGAGGCCGATCCATGTTCAGTCCTGACTCTGGCACCAGCAGGAGGCCGCTCCATGTTTAGTCCTGACTCTGGCACCAGCAGGAGGCCGGTCCATGTTTAGTCCTGACTCTGGCACCAGCAGGAGGCCGGTCCATGTTCAGTCCTGACTCTGGCACCAGCAGGAGGCCGGTCCATGTTCAGTCCTGACTCTGGCACCAGCAGGAGGCCGGTCCATGTTTAGTCTTGACTCTGGCACCAGCAGGAGGTCCTTGTTTAGTCCTGACTCTGGCACCAGCAGGAGGCCGGTCCATGTTCAGTCCTGACTTTGGCACCAGCAGGAGGCCGGTCCTGACTCTGGCACCAGCAGGAGGCCGGTCCACGTTTAGTCCTGACTCTGGCACCAGCAGGAGTCCGGTCCATGTTCAGTCCTGACTCTGGCACCAGCAGGAGGCCGGTCCATGTTTAGTCTTGACTCTGGCACCAGCAGGAGGTCCTTGTTTAGTCCTGACTCTGGCACCAGCAGGAGGCCGGTCCATGTTCAGTCCTGACTTTGGCACCAGCAGGAGGCCGGTCCTGACTCTGGCACCAGCAGGAGGCCGGTCCACGTTTAGTCCTGACTCTGGCACCAGCAGGAGTCCGGTCCATGTTCAGTCCTGACTCTGGCACCAGCAGGAGGCCGGTCCATGTTTAGTCTTGACTCTGGCACCAGCAGGAGGTCCTTGTTTAGTCCTGACTCTGGCACCAGCAGGAGGCCGGTCCATGTTTAGTCCTGACTCTGGCACCAGCAGGAGGCCGGTCCATGTTTAGTCCTGACTCTGGCACCAGCAGGAGGCCGGTCCTGACTCTGGCACCAGCAGGAGGCCGGTCCACGTTTAGTCCTGACTCTGGCACCAGCAGGAGGCCGGTCCATGTTCAGTCCTGATTCTGGCACCAGCAGGAGGCCGGTCCATGTTTAGTCCTGACTCTGACACCAGCAGGAGGCCGGTCCATGTTTAGTCCTGACTCTGGCACCAGCAGGAGGCCGGTCCTGACTCTGGCACCAGCAGGAGGCCGGTCCATGTTCAGTCCTGACTCTGGCACCAGCAGGAGGCCGGTCCATGTTTAGTCTTGACTCTGGCACCAGCAGGAGGTCCTTGCTTAGTCCTGACTCTGGCACCAGCAGGAGGCCGGTCCATGTTTAGTCCTGACTCTGGCACCAGCAGGAGGCCGGTCCATGTTTAGTCCTGACTCTGGCACCAGCAGGAGGCCGGTCCATGTTCAGTCCTGACTCTGGCACCAGCAGGAGGCCAGTCCATGTTTATTCCTTACTCTGGCACCAGCAGGAGGCCGGTCCATGTTTAGTCCTGACTCTGGCACCAGCAGGAGGCCGGTCCAGGTTCAGTCCTGACTCTGGCACCAGTAGGAGGCCGCTCCATGTTCAGTCCTGACTCTGGCACCAGCAGGAGGCCGCTCCATGTTTAGTCCTGACTCTGGCACCAGCAGGAGGCCGGTCCATGTTTAGTCCTGACTCTGGCACCAGCAGGAGGCCGGTCCATGTTCAGTCCTGACTCTGGCACCAGCAGGAGGCCGGTCCACGTTTAGTCCTGACTCTGGCACCAGCAGGAGTCCGGTCCATGTTCAGTCCTGACTCTGGCACCAGCAGGAGGCCGGTCCATGTTTAGTCTTGACTCTGGCACCAGCAGGAGGTCCTTGTTTAGTCCTGACTCTGGCACCAGCAGGAGGCCGGTCCATGTTCAGTCCTGACTTTGGCACCAGCAGGAGGCCGGTCCTGACTCTGGCACCAGCAGGAGGCCGGTCCACGTTTAGTCCTGACTCTGGCACCAGCAGGAGTCCGGTCCATGTTCAGTCCTGACTCTGGCACCAGCAGGAGGCCGGTCCATGTTTAGTCTTGACTCTGGCACCAGCAGGAGGTCCTTGTTTAGTCCTGACTCTGGCACCAGCAGGAGGCCGGTCCATGTTTAGTCCTGACTCTGGCACCAGCAGGAGGCCGGTCCTGACTCTGGCACCAGCAGGAGGCCGGTCCACGTTTAGTCCTGACTCTGGCACCAGCAGGAGGCCGGTCCATGTTCAGTCCTGATTCTGGCACCAGCAGGAGGCCGGTCCATGTTTAGTCCTGACTCTGACACCAGCAGGAGGCCGGTCCATGTTTAGTCCTGACTCTGGCACCAGCAGGAGGCCGGTCCTGACTCTGGCACCAGCAGGAGGCCGGTCCATGTTCAGTCCTGACTCTGGCACCAGCAGGAGGCCGGTCCATGTTTAGTCTTGACTCTGGCACCAGCAGGAGGTCCTTGCTTAGTCCTGACTCTGGCACCAGCAGGAGGCCGGTCCATGTTTAGTCCTGACTCTGGCACCAGCAGGAGGCCGGTCCATGTTTAGTCCTGACTCTGGCACCAGCAGGAGGCCGGTCCATGTTCAGTCCTGACTCTGGCACCAGCAGGAGGCCAGTCCATGTTTATTCCTTACTCTGGCACCAGCAGGAGGCCGGTCCATGTTTAGTCCTGACTCTGGCACCAGCAGGAGGCCGGTCCAGGTTCAGTCCTGACTCTGGCACCAGTAGGAGGCCGCTCCATGTTCAGTCCTGACTCTGGCACCAGCAGGAGGCCGCTCCATGTTTAGTCCTGACTCTGGCACCAGCAGGAGGCCGGTCCATGTTTAGTCCTGACTCTGGCACCAGCAGGAGGCCGGTCCATGTTCAGTCCTGACTCTGGCACCAGCAGGAGGCCGGTCCACGTTTAGTCCTGACTCTGGCACCAGCAGGAGTCCGGTCCATGTTCAGTCCTGACTCTGGCACCAGCAGGAGGCCGGTCCATGTTTAGTCTTGACTCTGGCACCAGCAGGAGGTCCTTGTTTAGTCCTGACTCTGGCACCAGCAGGAGGCCGGTCCATGTTCAGTCCTGACTTTGGCACCAGCAGGAGGCCGGTCCTGACTCTGGCACCAGCAGGAGTCCGGTCCACGTTTAGTCCTGACTCTGGCACCAGCAGGAGTCCGGTCCATGTTCAGTCCTGACTCTGGCACCAGCAGGAGGCCGGTCCATGTTTAGTCTTGACTCTGGCACCAGCAGGAGGTCCTTGTTTAGTCCTGACTCTGGCACCAGCAGGAGGCCGGTCCATGTTTAGTCCTGACTCTGGCACCAGCAGGAGGCCGGTCCATGTTTAGTCCTGACTCTGGCACCAGCAGGAGGCCGGTCCTGACTCTGGCACCAGCAGGAGGCCGGTCCACGTTTAGTCCTGACTCTGGCACCAGCAGGAGGCCGGTCCATGTTCAGTCCTGATTCTGGCACCAGCAGGAGGCCGGTCCATGTTTAGTCCTGACTCTGACACCAGCAGGAGGCCGGTCCATGTTTAGTCCTGACTCTGGCACCAGCAGGAGGCCGGTCCTGACTCTGGCACCAGCAGGAGGCCGGTCCATGTTCAGTCCTGACTCTGGCACCAGCAGGAGGCCGGTCCATGTTTAGTCTTGACTCTGGCACCAGCAGGAGGTCCTTGCTTAGTCCTGACTCTGGCACCAGCAGGAGGCCGGTCCATGTTTAGTCCTGACTCTGGCACCAGCAGGAGGCCGGTCCATGTTTAGTCCTGACTCTGGCACCAGCAGGAGGCCGGTCCATGTTCAGTCCTGACTCTGGCACCAGCAGGAGGCCAGTCCATGTTTATTCCTGACTCTGGCACCAGCAGGAGGCCGGTCCATGTTTAGTCCTGACTCTGGCACCAGCAGGAGGCCGGTCCAGGTTCAGTCCTGACTCTGGCACCAGTAGGAGGCCGCTCCATGTTCAGTCCTGACTCTGGCACCAGCAGGAGGCCGCTCCATGTTTAGTCCTGACTCTGGCACCAGCAGGAGGCCGGTCCATGTTTAGTCCTGACTCTGGCACCAGCAGGAGGCCGGTCCATGTTCAGTCCTGACTCTGGCACCAGCAGGAGGCCGGTCCATGTTCAGTCCTGACTCTGGCACCAGCAGGAGGCCGGTCCATGTTTAGTCTTGACTCTGGCACCAGCAGGAGGTCCTTGTTTAGTCCTGACTCTGGCACCAGCAGGAGGCCGGTCCATGTTCAGTCCTGACTTTGGCACCAGCAGGAGGCCGGTCCTGACTCTGGCACCAGCAGGAGGCCGGTCCATGTTCAGTCCTGACTCTGGCACCAGCAGGAGGCCGGTCCATGTTCAGTCCTGACTCTGGCACCAGCAGGAGGCCAGTCCTGACTCTGGCACCAGCAGGAGGCCAGTCCATGTTTAGTCCTGACTCTGGCACCAGCAGGAGGCCGGTCCATGTTTAGTCCTGACTCTGGCACCAGCAGGAGGCCGGTCCATGTTCAGTCCTGACTCTGGCACCAGCAGGAGGCCGGTCCATGTTCAGTCCTGATTCTGGCACCAGCAGGAGGCCGGTCCATGTTTAGTCCTGACTCTGACACCAGCAGGAGGCCGGTCCATGTTTAGTCCTGACTCTGGCACCAGCAGGAGGCCGGTCCTGACTCTGGCACCAGCAGGAGTCCGGTCCATGTTCAGTCCTGACTCTGGCACCAGCAGGAGGCCGGTCCATGTTTAGTCTTGACTCTGGCACCAGCAGGAGGTCCTTGTTTAGTCCTGACTCTGGCACCAGCAGGAGGCCGGTCCATGTTTAGTCCTGACTCTGGCACCAGCAGGAGGCCGGTCCATGTTTAGTCCTGACTCTGGCACCAGCAGGAGGCCGGTCCTGACTCTGGCACCAGCAGGAGGCCGGTCCACGTTTAGTCCTGACTCTGGCACCAGCAGGAGGCCGGTCCATGTTCAGTCCTGACTCTGGCACCAGCAGGAGGCCGGTCCATGTTTAGTCCTGACTCTGGCACCAGCAGGAGGCCGGTCCATGTTTAGTCCTGACTTTGGCACTAGCAGGAGGCCGGTCCATGTTCAGTCCTGATTCTGGCACCAGCAGGAGGCCGGTCCATGTTTGGTCCTGACTCTGACACCAGCAGGAGGCCGGTCCATGTTTAGTCCTGACTCTGGCACCAGCAGGAGGCCGGTCCTGACTCTGGCACCAGCAGGAGGCCGGTCCATGTTCAGTCCTGACTCTGGCACCAGCAGGAGGCCGGTCCACGTTTAGTCCTGACTCTGGCACCAGCAGGAGGCCGGTCCATGTTCAGTCCTGACTCTGGCACCAGCAGGAGGCCGGTCCATGTTTAGTCCTGACTCTGGCACCAGCAGGAGGCCGGTCCATGTTTAGTCCTGACTTTGGCACTAGCAGGAGGCCGGTCCATGTTCAGTCCTGATTCTGGCACCAGCAGGAGGCCGGTCCATGTTTGGTCCTGACTCTGACACCAGCAGGAGGCCGGTCCATGTTTAGTCCTGACTCTGGCACCAGCAGGAGGCCGGTCCTGACTCTGGCACCAGCAGGAGGCCGGTCCATGTTCAGTCCTGACTCTGGCACCAGCAGGAGGCCGGTCCATGTTTAGTCTTGACTCTGGCACCAGCCGGAGGTCCTTGCTTAGTCCTGACTCTGGCACCAGCAGGAGGCCGGTCCATGTTTAGTCCTGACTCTGGCACCAGCAGGAGGCCGGTCCATGTTTAGTCCTGACTCTGGCACCAGCAGGAGGCCGGTCCATGTTTAGTCCTGACTCTGGCACCAGCAGGAGGCCGGTCCTGACTCTGGCACCAGCAGGAGGCCGGTCCACGTTTAGTCCTGACTCTGGCACCAGCAGGAGGCCGGTCCATGTTCAGTCCTGACTCTGGCACCAGCAGGAGGCCGGTCCATGTTTAGTCCTGACTCTGGCACCAGCAGGAGGCCGGTCCATGTTTAGTCCTGACTCTGGCACCAGCAGGAGGCCGGTCCATGTTTAGTCCTGACTCTGGCACCAGCAGGAGGCCGGTCCTGACTCTGGCACCAGCAGGAGGCCGGTCCACGTTTAGTCCTGACTCTGGCACCAGCAGGAGGCCGGTCCATGTTCAGTCCTGACTCTGGCACCAGCAGGAGGCCGGTCCATGTTTAGTCCTGACTCTGGCACCAGCAGGAGGCCGGTCCATGTTTAGTCCTGACTCTGGCACCAGCAGGAGGCCGGTCCATGTTCAGTCCTGACTCTGGCACCAGCAGGAGGCCAGTCCATGTTTATTCCTGACTCTGGCACCAGCAGGAGGCGGTCCTGACTCTGGCACCAGCAGGAGGCCGGTCCATGTTCAGTCCTGACTCTGGCACCAGCAGGAGGCCGGTCCACGTTTAGTCCTGACTCTGGCACCAGCAGGAGGCCGGTCCATGTTCAGTCCTGACTCTGGCACCAGCAGGAGGCCGGTCCATGTTTAGTCCTGACTCTGGCACCAGCAGGAGGCCGGTCCATGTTTAGTCCTGACTCTGGCACTAGCAGGAGGCCGGTCCTGACTCTGGCACCAGCAGGAGGCTGGTCCACGTTTAGTCCTGACTCTGGCACCAGCAGGAGGCCGGTCCATGTTCATTCCTGACTCTGGCACCAGCAGGAGGCCGGTCCATGTTCAGTCCTGACTCTGGCACCAGCAAGAGGCCGGTCCATGTTTAGTCCTGACTTTGGCACTAGCAGGAGGCCGGTCCATGTTCAGTCCTGATTCTGGCACCAGCAGGAGGCCGGTCCATGTTTAGTCCTGACTCTGACACCAGCAGGAGGCCGGTCCATGTTTAGTCCTGACTCTGGCACCAGCAGGAGGCCGGTCCTGACTCTGGCACCAGCAGGAGGCCGGTCCATGTTCAGTCTTGACTCTGGCACCAGCAGGAGGCCGGTCCATGTTTAGTCTTGACTCTGGCACCAGCAGGAGGTCCTTGCTTAGTCCTGACTCTGGCACCAGCAGGAGGCCGGTCCATGTTTAGTCCTGACTCTGGCACCAGCAGGAGGCCGGTCCATGTTTAGTCCTGACTCTGGCACCAGCAGGAGGCCGGTCCATGTTTAGTCCTGACTCTGGCACCAGCAGGAGGCCGGTCCTGACTCTGGCACCAGCAGGAGGCCGGTCCACGTTTAGTCCTGACTCTGGCACCAGCAGGAGGCCGGTCCATGTTCAGTCCTGACTCTGGCACCAGCAGGAGGCCGGTCCATGTTTAGTCCTGACTCTGGCACCAGCAGGAGGCCGGTCCATGTTTAGTCCTGACTCTGGCACCAGCAGGAGGCCGGTCCATGTTTAGTCCTGACTCTGGCACCAGCAGGAGGCCGGTCCTGACTCTGGCACCAGCAGGAGGCCGGTCCACGTTTAGTCCTGACTCTGGCACCAGCAGGAGGCCGGTCCATGTTCAGTCCTGACTCTGGCACCAGCAGGAGGCCGGTCCATGTTTAGTCCTGACTCTGGCACCAGCAGGAGGCCGGTCCATGTTTAGTCCTGACTCTGGCACCAGCAGGAGGCCGGTCCATGTTCAGTCCTGACTCTGGCACCAGCAGGAGGCCAGTCCATGTTTATTCCTGACTCTGGCACCAGCAGGAGGCGGTCCTGACTCTGGCACCAGCAGGAGGCCGGTCCATGTTCAGTCCTGACTCTGGCACCAGCAGGAGGCCGGTCCATGTTTAGTCTTGACTCTGGCACCAGCAGGAGGTCCTTGCTTAGTCCTGACTCTGGCACCAGCAGGAGGCCGGTCCATGTTTAGTCCTGACTCTGGCACCAGCAGGAGGCCGGTCCATGTTTAGTCCTGACTCTGGCACCAGCAGGAGGCCGGTCCTGACTCTGGCACCAGCAGGAGGCCGGTCCACGTTTAGTCCTGACTCTGGCACCAGCAGGAGGCCGGTCCATGTTCAGTCCTGACTCTGGCACCAGCAGGAGGCCGGTCCATGTTTAGTCCTGACTCTGGCACCAGCAGGAGGCCGGTCAATGTTTAGTCCTGACTCTGGCACCAGCAGGAGGCCGGTCCTGACTCTGGCACCAGCAGGAGGCCGGTCCATGTTCAGTCCTGACTCTGGCACCAGCAGGAGGCCGGTCCATGTTCAGTCCTGACTCTGGCACCAGCAGGAGGCCGGTCCATGTTTAGTCCTGACTCTGGCATCAGCAGGAGGCTGGTCCATGTTTAGTCCTGACTCTGGCACCAGCAGGAGGCCGGTCCAGGTTCAGTCCTGACTCTGGCACCAGCAGGAGGCCGGTCCATGTTTAGTCCTGACTCTGGCATCAGCAGGAGGCTGGTCCATGTTTAGTCCTGACTCTGGCACCAGCAGGAGGCCGGTCCATGTTCAATCCTGACTCTGGCACCAGCAGGAGGCTGGTCCATGTTTAGTCCTGACTCTGGCATCAGCAGGAGGCTGGTCCATGTTTAGTCCTGACTCTGGCACCAGCAGGAGGCCGGTCCAGGTTCAGTCCTGACTCTGGCACCAGCAGGAGGCCAGTCCATGTTCAGTCCTGACTCTGGCACCAGCAGGAGGCCAGTCCATGTTTATTCCTGACTCTGGCACCAGCAGGAGGCCGGTCCATGTTTAGTCCTGACTCTGGCACCAGCAGGAGGCCGGTCCAGGTTCAGTCCTGACTCTGGCACCAGTAGGAGGCCGCTCCATGTTCAGTCCTGACTCTGGCACCAGCAGGAGGCCGCTCCATGTTTAGTCCTGACTCTGGCACCAGCAGGAGGCCGGTCCATGTTTAGTCATGACTCTGGCACCAGCAGGAGGCCGGTCCATGTTCAGTCCTGACTCTGGCACCAGCAGGAGGCCGGTCCTGACTCTGGCACCAGCAGGAGGCCGGTCCACGTTTAGTCCTGACTCTGGCACCAGCAGGAGGCCGGTCCATGTTCATTCCTGACTCTGGCACCAGCAGGAGGCCGGTCCATGTTCAGTCCTGACTCTGGCACCAGCAGGAGGCCGGTCCTGACTCTGGCACCAGCAGGAGTCCGGTCCATGTTCAGTCCTGACTCTGGCACCAGCAGGAGGCCGGTCCATGTTTAGTCGTGACTCTGGCACCAGCAGGAGGCCGGTCCATGTTTAGTCCTGACTCTGGCACCAGCAGGAGGCCGGTCCATGTTTAGTCCTGACTCTGGCACCAGCAGGAGGCCGGTCCAGGTTCAGTCCTGACTCTGGCACCAGTAGGAGGCCGCTCCATGTTTAGTCCTGACTCTGGCACCAGCAGGAGGCCGGTCCATGTTTAGTCCTGACTCTGGCACCAGCAGGAGGCCGGTCCATGTTCAGTCCTGACTCTGGCACCAGCAGGAGGCCGGTCCATGTTTAGTCCTGACTTTGGCACCAGCAGGAGGCCGGTCCTGACTCTGGCACCAGCAGGAGGCCGGTCCACGTTTAGTCCTGACTCTGGCACCAGCAGGAGGCCGGTCCACGTTTAGTCCTGACTCTGGCACCAGCAGGAGGCCGGTCCATGTTCAGTCCTGACTCTGGCACCAGCAGGAGGCCGGTCCATGTTTAGTCCTGACTCTGGCACCAGCAGGAGGCCGGTCCATGTTTAGTCCTGACTCTGGCACCAGCAGGAGGCCGGTCCATGTTTAGTCCTGACTCTGGCACCAGCAGGAGGCCGGTCCTGACTCTGGCACCAGCAGGAGGCCGGTCCACGTTTAGTCCTGACTCTGGCACCAGCAGGAGGCCGGTCCATGTTCAGTCCTGACTCTGGCACCAGCAGGAGGCCGGTCCATGTTTAGTCCTGACTCTGGCACCAGCAGGAGGCCGGTCCATGTTTAGTCCTGACTCTGGCACCAGCAGGAGGCCGGTCCATGTTCAGTCCTGACTCTGGCACCAGCAGGAGGCCAGTCCATGTTTATTCCTGACTCTGGCACCAGCAGGAGGCGGTCCTGACTCTGGCACCAGCAGGAGGCCGGTCCATGTTCAGTCCTGACTCTGGCACCAGCAGGAGGCCGGTCCATGTTTAGTCTTGACTCTGGCACCAGCAGGAGGTCCTTGCTTAGTCCTGACTCTGGCACCAGCAGGAGGCCGGTCCATGTTTAGTCCTGACTCTGGCACCAGCAGGAGGCCGGTCCATGTTTAGTCCTGACTCTGGCACCAGCAGGAGGCCGGTCCTGACTCTGGCACCAGCAGGAGGCCGGTCCACGTTTAGTCCTGACTCTGGCACCAGCAGGAGGCCGGTCCATGTTCAGTCCTGACTCTGGCACCAGCAGGAGGCCGGTCCATGTTTAGTCCTGACTCTGGCACCAGCAGGAGGCCGGTCAATGTTTAGTCCTGACTCTGGCACCAGCAGGAGGCCGGTCCTGACTCTGGCACCAGCAGGAGGCCGGTCCATGTTCAGTCCTGACTCTGGCACCAGCAGGAGGCCGGTCCATGTTCAGTCCTGACTCTGGCACCAGCAGGAGGCCGGTCCATGTTTAGTCCTGACTCTGGCATCAGCAGGAGGCTGGTCCATGTTTAGTCCTGACTCTGGCACCAGCAGGAGGCCGGTCCAGGTTCAGTCCTGACTCTGGCACCAGCAGGAGGCCGGTCCATGTTTAGTCCTGACTCTGGCATCAGCAGGAGGCTGGTCCATGTTTAGTCCTGACTCTGGCACCAGCAGGAGGCCGGTCCATGTTCAATCCTGACTCTGGCACCAGCAGGAGGCTGGTCCATGTTTAGTCCTGACTCTGGCATCAGCAGGAGGCTGGTCCATGTTTAGTCCTGACTCTGGCACCAGCAGGAGGCCGGTCCAGGTTCAGTCCTGACTCTGGCACCAGCAGGAGGCCAGTCCATGTTCAGTCCTGACTCTGGCACCAGCAGGAGGCCAGTCCATGTTTATTCCTGACTCTGGCACCAGCAGGAGGCCGGTCCATGTTTAGTCCTGACTCTGGCACCAGCAGGAGGCCGGTCCAGGTTCAGTCCTGACTCTGGCACCAGTAGGAGGCCGCTCCATGTTCAGTCCTGACTCTGGCACCAGCAGGAGGCCGCTCCATGTTTAGTCCTGACTCTGGCACCAGCAGGAGGCCGGTCCATGTTTAGTCATGACTCTGGCACCAGCAGGAGGCCGGTCCATGTTCAGTCCTGACTCTGGCACCAGCAGGAGGCCGGTCCTGACTCTGGCACCAGCAGGAGGCCGGTCCACGTTTAGTCCTGACTCTGGCACCAGCAGGAGGCCGGTCCATGTTCATTCCTGACTCTGGCACCAGCAGGAGGCCGGTCCATGTTCAGTCCTGACTCTGGCACCAGCAGGAGGCCGGTCCTGACTCTGGCACCAGCAGGAGTCCGGTCCATGTTCAGTCCTGACTCTGGCACCAGCAGGAGGCCGGTCCATGTTTAGTCGTGACTCTGGCACCAGCAGGAGGCCGGTCCATGTTTAGTCCTGACTCTGGCACCAGCAGGAGGCCGGTCCATGTTTAGTCCTGACTCTGGCACCAGCAGGAGGCCGGTCCAGGTTCAGTCCTGACTCTGGCACCAGTAGGAGGCCGCTCCATGTTTAGTCCTGACTCTGGCACCAGCAGGAGGCCGGTCCATGTTTAGTCCTGACTCTGGCACCAGCAGGAGGCCGGTCCATGTTCAGTCCTGACTCTGGCACCAGCAGGAGGCCGGTCCATGTTTAGTCCTGACTTTGGCACCAGCAGGAGGCTGGTCCTGACTCTGGCACCAGCAGGAGGCCGGTCCACGTTTAGTCCTGACTCTGGCACCAGCAGGAGGCCGGTCCACGTTTAGTCCTGACTCTGGCACCAGCAGGAGGCCGGTCCATTTTCAGTCCTGACTCTGGCACCAGCAGGAGGCCGGTCCATGTTCAGTCCTGACTCTGGCATCAGCAGGAGGCCGGTCCATGTTTATTCCTGACTCTGGCACCAGCAGGAGGCCAGTCCATGTTTAGTCCTGACTCTGGCACCAGCAGGAGGCCGGTCCATGTTCAGTCCTGATTCTGGCACCAGCAGGAGGCCAGTCCATGTTTATTCCTGACTCTGGCACCAGCAGGAGGCCGGTCCATGTTTAGTCCTGACTCTGGCACCAGCAGGAGGCCGGTCCAGGTTCAGTCCTGACTCTGGCACCAGTAGGAGGCCGCTCCATGTTCAGTCCTGACTCTGGCACCAGCAGGAGGCCGGTCCATGTTTAGTCCTGACTTTGGCACCAGCAGGAGGCCGGTCCTGACTCTGGCACCAGCAGGAGGCCGGTCCACGTTTAGTCCTGACTCTGGCACCAGCAGGAGGCCGGTCCATGTTCATTCCTGACTCTGGCACCAGCAGGAGGTCCTTGCTTAGTCCTGACTTTGGCACTAGCAGGAGGCCGGTCCATGTTCAGTCCTGATTCTGGCACCAGCAGGAGGCCGGTCCATGTTTAGTCCTGACTCTGACACCAGCAGGAGGCCGGTCCATGTTTAGTCCTGACTCTGGCACCAGCAGGAGGCCGGTCCTGACTCTGGCACCAGCAGGAGGCCGGTCCATGTTCAGTCCTGACTCTGGCACCAGCAGGAGGCCGGTCCATGTTTAGTCTTGACTCTGGCACCAGCAGGAGGTCCTTGCTTAGTCCTGACTCTGGCACCAGCAGGAGGCCGGTCCATGTTTAGTCCTGACTCTGGCACCAGCAGGAGGCCGGTCCATGTTTAGTCCTGACTCTGGCACCAGCAGGAGGCCGGTCCATGTTTAGTCCTGACTCTGGCACCAGCAGGAGGCCGGTCCTGACTCTGGCACCAGCAGGAGGCCGGTCCACGTTTAGTCCTGACTCTGGCACCAGCAGGAGGCCGGTCCATGTTCAGTCCTGACTCTGGCACCAGCAGGAGGCCGGTCCATGTTTAGTCCTGACTCTGGCACCAGCAGGAGGCCGGTCCATGTTTAGTCCTGACTCTGGCACCAGCAGGAGGCCGGTCCTGACTCTGGCACCAGCAGGAGGCTGGTCCACGTTTAGTCCTGACTCTGGCACCAGCAGGAGGCCGGTCCATGTTCATTCCTGACTCTGGCACCAGCAGGAGGCCGGTCCATGTTCAGTCCTGACTCTGGCACCAGCAAGAGGCCGGTCCATGTTTAGTCCTGACTTTGGCACTAGCAGGAGGCCGGTCCATGTTCAGTCCTGATTCTGGCACCAGCAGGAGGCCGGTCCATGTTTAGTCCTGACTCTGACACCAGCAGGAGGCCGGTCCATGTTTAGTCCTGACTCTGGCACCAGCAGGAGGCCGGTCCATGTTTAGTCCTGACTCTGGCACCAGCAGGAGGCCGGTCCTGACTCTGGCACCAGCAGGAGGCCGGTCCACGTTTAGTCCTGACTCTGGCACCAGCAGGAGGCCGGTCCATGTTCAGTCCTGACTCTGGCACCAGCAGGAGGCCGGTCCATGTTTAGTCCTGACTCTGGCACCAGCAGGAGGCCGGTCAATGTTTAGTCCTGACTCTGGCACCAGCAGGAGGCCGGTCCTGACTCTGGCACCAGCAGGAGGCCGGTCCATGTTCAGTCCTGACTCTGGCACCAGCAGGAGGCCGGTCCATGTTCAGTCCTGACTCTGGCACCAGCAGGAGGCCGGTCCATGTTTAGTCCTGACTCTGGCATCAGCAGGAGGCTGGTCCATGTTTAGTCCTGACTCTGGCACCAGCAGGAGGCCGGTCCAGGTTCAGTCCTGACTCTGGCACCAGCAGGAGGCCAGTCCATGTTCAGTCCTGACTCTGGCACCAGCAGGAGGCCAGTCCATGTTTATTCCTGACTCTGGCACCAGCAGGAGGCCGGTCCAGGTTCAGTCCTGACTCTGGCACCAGTAGGAGGCCGCTCCATGTTCAGTCCTGACTCTGGCACCAGCAGGAGGCCGCTCCATGTTTAGTCCTGACTCTGGCACCAGCAGGAGGCCGGTCCATGTTTAGTCATGACTCTGGCACCAGCAGGAGGCCGGTCCATGTTCAGTCCTGACTCTGGCACCAGCAGGAGGCCGGTCCATGTTTAGTCCTGACTTTGGCACCAGCAGGAGGCCGGTCCTGACTCTGGCACCAGCAGGAGGCCGGTCCACGTTTAGTCCTGACTCTGGCACCAGCAGGAGGCCGGTCCATGTTCATTCCTGACTCTGGCACCAGCAGGAGGCCGGTCCATGTTCAGTCCTGACTCTGGCACCAGCAGGAGGCCGGTCCTGACTCTGGCACCAGCAGGAGTCCGGTCCATGTTCAGTCCTGACTCTGGCACCAGCAGGAGGCCGGTCCATGTTTAGTCGTGACTCTGGCACCAGCAGGAGGCCGGTCCATGTTTAGTCCTGACTCTGGCACCAGCAGGAGGCCGGTCCATGTTTAGTCCTGACTCTGGCACCAGCAGGAGGCCGGTCCAGGTTCAGTCCTGACTCTGGCACCAGTAGGAGGCCGCTCCATGTTTAGTCCTGACTCTGGCACCAGCAGGAGGCCGGTCCATGTTTAGTCCTGACTCTGGCACCAGCAGGAGGCCGGTCCATGTTCAGTCCTGACTCTGGCACCAGCAGGAGGCCGGTCCATGTTTAGTCCTGACTTTGGCACCAGCAGGAGGCCGGTCCTGACTCTGGCACCAGCAGGAGGCCGGTCCACGTTTAGTCCTGACTCTGGCACCAGCAGGAGGCCGGTCCACGTTTAGTCCTGACTCTGGCACCAGCAGGAGGCCGGTCCATGTTCAGTCCTGACTCTGGCACCAGCAGGAGGCCGGTCCATGTTTAGTCCTGACTCTGGCACCAGCAGGAGGCCAGTCCATGTTTAGTCCTGACTCTGGCACCAGCAGGAGGCCGGTCCATGTTCAGTCCTGATTCTGGCACCAGCAGGAGGCCAGTCCATGTTTATTCCTGACTCTGGCACCAGCAGGAGGCCGGTCCATGTTTAGTCCTGACTCTGGCACCAGCAGGAGGCCGGTCCAGGTTCAGTCCTGACTCTGGCACCAGTAGGAGGCCGCTCCATGTTCAGTCCTGACTCTGGCACCAGCAGGAGGCCGGTCCATGTTTAGTCCTGACTTTGGCACCAGCAGGAGGCCGGTCCTGACTCTGGCACCAGCAGGAGGCCGGTCCACGTTTAGTCCTGACTCTGGCACCAGCAGGAGGCCGGTCCATGTTCATTCCTGACTCTGGCACCAGCAGGAGGCCGGTCCATGTTCAGTCCTGACTCTGGCACCAGCAAGAGGCCGGTCCATGTTTAGTCCTGACTTTGGCACTAGCAGGAGGCCGGTCCATGTTCAGTCCTGATTCTGGCACCAGCAGGAGGCCGGTCCATGTTTAGTCCTGACTCTGACACCAGCAGGAGGCCGGTCCATGTTTAGTCCTGACTCTGGCACCAGCAGGAGGCCGGTCCTGACTCTGGCACCAGCAGGAGGCCGGTCCATGTTCAGTCCTGACTCTGGCACCAGCAGGAGGCCGGTCCATGTTTAGTCTTGACTCTGGCACCAGCAGGAGGTCCTTGCTTAGTCCTGACTCTGGCACCAGCAGGAGGCCGGTCCATGTTTAGTCCTGACTCTGGCACCAGCAGGAGGCCGGTCCATGTTTAGTCCTGACTCTGGCACCAGCAGGAGGCCGGTCCATGTTTAGTCCTGACTCTGGCACCAGCAGTAGGCCGGTCCTGACTCTGGCACCAGCAGGAGGCCGGTCCACGTTTAGTCCTGACTCTGGCACCAGCAGGAGGCCGGTCCATGTTCAGTCCTGACTCTGGCACCAGCAGGAGGCCGGTCCATGTTTAGTCCTGACTCTGGCACCAGCCGGAGGCCGGTCCATGTTTAGTCCTGACTCTGGCACCAGCAGGAGGCCGGTCCTGACTCTGGCACCAGCAGGAGGCTGGTCCACGTTTAATCCTGACTCTGGCACCAGCAGGAGGCCGGTCCATGTTCATTCCTGACTCTGGCACCAGCAGGAGGCCGGTCCATGTTCAGTCCTGACTCTGGCACCAGCAAGAGGCCGGTCCATGTTTAGTCCTGACTTTGGCACTAGCAGGAGGCCGGTCCATGTTCAGTCCTGATTCTGGCACCAGCAGGAGGCCGGTCCATGTTCAGTCCTGACTCTGACACCAGCAGGAGGCCGGTCCATGTTTAGTCCTGACTCTGGCACCAGCAGGAGGCCGGTCCTGACTCTGGCACCAGCAGGAGGCCGGTCCATGTTCAGTCTTGACTCTGGCACCAGCAGGAGGCCGGTCCATGTTTAGTCTTGACTCTGGCACCAGCAGGAGGTCCTTGCTTAGTCCTGACTCTGGCACCAGCAGGAGGCCGGTCCATGTTTAGTCCTGACTCTGGCACCAGCAGGAGGCCGGTCCATGTTTAGTCCTGACTCTGGCACCAGCAGGAGGCCGGTCCATGTTTAGTCCTGACTCTGGCACCAGCAGGAGGCCGGTCCTGACTCTGGCACCAGCAGGAGGCCGGTCCACGTTTAGTCCTGACTCTGGCACCAGCAGGAGGCCGGTCCATGTTCAGTCCTGACTCTGGCACCAGCAGGAGGCCGGTCCATGTTTAGTCCTGACTCTGGCACCAGCAGGAGGCCGGTCCATGTTTAGTCCTGACTCTGGCACCAGCAGGAGGCCGGTCCATGTTTAGTCCTGACTCTGGCACCAGCAGGAGGCCGGTCCATGTTCAGTCCTGACTCTGGCACCAGCAGGAGGCCGGTCCATGTTTAGTCCTGACTCTGGCACCAGCCGGAGGCCGGTCCATGTTTAGTCCTGACTCTGGCACCAGCAGGAGGCCGGTCCTGACTCTGGCACCAGCAGGAGGCTGGTCCACGTTTAATCCTGACTCTGGCACCAGCAGGAGGCCGGTCCATGTTCATTCCTGACTCTGGCACCAGCAGGAGGCCGGTCCATGTTCAGTCCTGACTCTGGCACCAGCAAGAGGCCGGTCCATGTTTAGTCCTGACTTTGGCACTAGCAGGAGGCCGGTCCATGTTCAGTCCTGATTCTGGCACCAGCAGGAGGCCGGTCCATGTTCAGTCCTGACTCTGACACCAGCAGGAGGCCGGTCCATGTTTAGTCCTGACTCTGGCACCAGCAGGAGGCCGGTCCTGACTCTGGCACCAGCAGGAGGCCGGTCCATGTTCAGTCTTGACTCTGGCACCAGCAGGAGGCCGGTCCATGTTTAGTCTTGACTCTGGCACCAGCAGGAGGTCCTTGCTTAGTCCTGACTCTGGCACCAGCAGGAGGCCGGTCCATGTTTAGTCCTGACTCTGGCACCAGCAGGAGGCCGGTCCATGTTTAGTCCTGACTCTGGCACCAGCAGGAGGCCGGTCCATGTTTAGTCCTGACTCTGGCACCAGCAGGAGGCCGGTCCTGACTCTGGCACCAGCAGGAGGCCGGTCCACGTTTAGTCCTGACTCTGGCACCAGCAGGAGGCCGGTCCATGTTCAGTCCTGACTCTGGCACCAGCAGGAGGCCGGTCCATGTTTAGTCCTGACTCTGGCACCAGCAGGAGGCCGGTCCATGTTTAGTCCTGACTCTGGCACCAGCAGGAGGCCGGTCCATGTTTAGTCCTGACTCTGGCACCAGCAGGAGGCCGGTCCTGACTCTGGCACCAGCAGGAGGCCGGTCCACGTTTAGTCCTGACTCTGGCACCAGCAGGAGGCCGGTCCATGTTCAGTCCTGACTCTGGCACCAGCAGGAGGCCGGTCCATGTTTAGTCCTGACTCTGGCACCAGCAGGAGGCCGGTGATGTTTAGTCCTGACTCTGGCACCAGCAGGAGGCCGGTCCATGTTCAGTCCTGACTCTGGCACCAGCAGGAGGCCAGTCCATGTTTATTCCTGACTCTGGCACCAGCAGGAGGCGGTCCTGACTCTGGCACCAGCAGGAGGCCGGTCCATGTTCAGTCCTGACTCTGGCACCAGCAGGAGGCCGGTCCATGTTTAGTCTTGACTCTGGCACCAGCAGGAGGTCCTTGCTTAGTCCTGACTCTGGCACCAGCAGGAGGCCGGTCCATGTTTAGTCCTGACTCTGGCACCAGCAGGAGGCCGGTCCATGTTTAGTCCTGACTCTGGCACCAGCAGGAGGCCGGTCCATGTTTAGTCCTGACTCTGGCACCAGCAGGAGGCCGGTCCTGACTCTGGCACCAGCAGGAGGCCGGTCCACGTTTAGTCCTGACTCTGGCACCAGCAGGAGGCCGGTCCATGTTCAGTCCTGACTCTGGCACCAGCAGGAGGCCGGTCCATGTTTAGTCCTGACTCTGGCACCAGCAGGAGGCCGGTCCATGTTTAGTCCTGACTCTGGCACCAGCAGGAGGCCGGTCCTGACTCTGGCACCAGCAGGAGGCTGGTCCACGTTTAGTCCTGACTCTGGCACCAGCAGGAGGCCGGTCCATGTTCATTCCTGACTCTGGCACCAGCAGGAGGCCGGTCCATGTTCAGTCCTGACTCTGGCACCAGCAAGAGGCCGGTCCATGTTTAGTCCTGACTTTGGCACTAGCAGGAGGCCGGTCCATGTTCAGTCCTGATTCTGGCACCAGCAGGAGGCCGGTCCATGTTTAGTCCTGACTCTGACACCAGCAGGAGGCCGGTCCATGTTTAGTCCTGACTCTGGCACCAGCAGGAGGCCGGTCCATGTTTAGTCCTGACTCTGGCACCAGCAGGAGGCCGGTCCTGACTCTGGCACCAGCAGGAGGCCGGTCCACGTTTAGTCCTGACTCTGGCACCAGCAGGAGGCCGGTCCATGTTCAGTCCTGACTCTGGCACCAGCAGGAGGCCGGTCCATGTTTAGTCCTGACTCTGGCACCAGCAGGAGGCCGGTCAATGTTTAGTCCTGACTCTGGCACCAGCAGGAGGCCGGTCCTGACTCTGGCACCAGCAGGAGGCCGGTCCATGTTCAGTCCTGACTCTGGCACCAGCAGGAGGCCGGTCCATGTTCAGTCCTGACTCTGGCACCAGCAGGAGGCCGGTCCATGTTTAGTCCTGACTCTGGCATCAGCAGGAGGCTGGTCCATGTTTAGTCCTGACTCTGGCACCAGCAGGAGGCCGGTCCAGGTTCAGTCCTGACTCTGGCACCAGCAGGAGGCCAGTCCATGTTCAGTCCTGACTCTGGCACCAGCAGGAGGCCAGTCCATGTTTATTCCTGACTCTGGCACCAGCAGGAGGCCGGTCCATGTTCAGTCCTGACTCTGGCATCAGCAGGAGGCCGGTCCATGTTTATTCCTGACTCTGGCACCAGCAGGAGGCCAGTCCATGTTTAGTCCTGACTCTGGCACCAGCAGGAGGCCGGTCCATGTTCAGTCCTGATTCTGGCACCAGCAGGAGGCCAGTCCATGTTTATTCCTGACTCTGGCACCAGCAGGAGGCCGGTCCATGTTTAGTCCTGACTCTGGCACCAGCAGGAGGCCGGTCCAGGTTCAGTCCTGACTCTGGCACCAGTAGGAGGCCGCTCCATGTTCAGTCCTGACTCTGGCACCAGCAGGAGGCCGGTCCATGTTTAGTCCTGACTTTGGCACCAGCAGGAGGCCGGTCCTGACTCTGGCACCAGCAGGAGGCCGGTCCACGTTTAGTCCTGACTCTGGCACCAGCAGGAGGCCGGTCCATGTTCATTCCTGACTCTGGCACCAGCAGGAGGTCCTTGCTTAGTCCTGACTTTGGCACTAGCAGGAGGCCGGTCCATGTTCAGTCCTGATTCTGGCACCAGCAGGAGGCCGGTCCATGTTTAGTCCTGACTCTGACACCAGCAGGAGGCCGGTCCATGTTTAGTCCTGACTCTGGCACCAGCAGGAGGCCGGTCCTGACTCTGGCACCAGCAGGAGGCCGGTCCATGTTCAGTCCTGACTCTGGCACCAGCAGGAGGCCGGTCCATGTTTAGTCTTGACTCTGGCACCAGCAGGAGGTCCTTGCTTAGTCCTGACTCTGGCACCAGCAGGAGGCCGGTCCATGTTTAGTCCTGACTCTGGCACCAGCAGGAGGCCGGTCCATGTTTAGTCCTGACTCTGGCACCAGCAGGAGGCCGGTCCTGACTCTGGCACCAGCAGGAGGCCGGTCCACGTTTAGTCCTGACTCTGGCACCAGCAGGAGGCCGGTCCATGTTCAGTCCTGACTCTGGCACCAGCAGGAGGCCGGTCCATGTTTAGTCCTGACTCTGGCACCAGCAGGAGGCCGGTCCATGTTTAGTCCTGACTCTGGCACCAGCAGGAGGCCGGTCCTGACTCTGGCACCAGCAGGAGGCTGGTCCACGTTTAGTCCTGACTCTGGCACCAGCAGGAGGCCGGTCCATGTTCATTCCTGACTCTGGCACCAGCAGGAGGCCGGTCCATGTTCAGTCCTGACTCTGGCACCAGCAAGAGGCCGGTCCATGTTTAGTCCTGACTTTGGCACTAGCAGGAGGCCGGTCCATGTTCAGTCCTGATTCTGGCACCAGCAGGAGGCCGGTCCATGTTTAGTCCTGACTCTGACACCAGCAGGAGGCCGGTCCATGTTTAGTCCTGACTCTGGCACCAGCAGGAGGCCGGTCCATGTTTAGTCCTGACTCTGGCACCAGCAGGAGGCCGGTCCTGACTCTGGCACCAGCAGGAGGCCGGTCCACGTTTAGTCCTGACTCTGGCACCAGCAGGAGGCCGGTCCATGTTCAGTCCTGACTCTGGCACCAGCAGGAGGCCGGTCCATGTTTAGTCCTGACTCTGGCACCAGCAGGAGGCCGGTCAATGTTTAGTCCTGACTCTGGCACCAGCAGGAGGCCGGTCCTGACTCTGGCACCAGCAGGAGGCCGGTCCATGTTCAGTCCTGACTCTGGCACCAGCAGGAGGCCGGTCCATGTTCAGTCCTGACTCTGGCACCAGCAGGAGGCCGGTCCATGTTTAGTCCTGACTCTGGCATCAGCAGGAGGCTGGTCCATGTTTAGTCCTGACTCTGGCACCAGCAGGAGGCCGGTCCAGGTTCAGTCCTGACTCTGGCACCAGCAGGAGGCCAGTCCATGTTCAGTCCTGACTCTGGCACCAGCAGGAGGCCAGTCCATGTTTATTCCTGACTCTGGCACCAGCAGGAGGCCGGTCCAGGTTCAGTCCTGACTCTGGCACCAGTAGGAGGCCGCTCCATGTTCAGTCCTGACTCTGGCACCAGCAGGAGGCCGCTCCATGTTTAGTCCTGACTCTGGCACCAGCAGGAGGCCGGTCCATGTTTAGTCATGACTCTGGCACCAGCAGGAGGCCGGTCCATGTTCAGTCCTGACTCTGGCACCAGCAGGAGGCCGGTCCATGTTTAGTCCTGACTTTGGCACCAGCAGGAGGCCGGTCCTGACTCTGGCACCAGCAGGAGGCCGGTCCACGTTTAGTCCTGACTCTGGCACCAGCAGGAGGCCGGTCCATGTTCATTCCTGACTCTGGCACCAGCAGGAGGCCGGTCCATGTTCAGTCCTGACTCTGGCACCAGCAGGAGGCCGGTCCTGACTCTGGCACCAGCAGGAGTCCGGTCCATGTTCAGTCCTGACTCTGGCACCAGCAGGAGGCCGGTCCATGTTTAGTCGTGACTCTGGCACCAGCAGGAGGCCGGTCCATGTTTAGTCCTGACTCTGGCACCAGCAGGAGGCCGGTCCATGTTTAGTCCTGACTCTGGCACCAGCAGGAGGCCGGTCCAGGTTCAGTCCTGACTCTGGCACCAGTAGGAGGCCGCTCCATGTTTAGTCCTGACTCTGGCACCAGCAGGAGGCCGGTCCATGTTTAGTCCTGACTCTGGCACCAGCAGGAGGCCGGTCCATGTTCAGTCCTGACTCTGGCACCAGCAGGAGGCCGGTCCATGTTTAGTCCTGACTTTGGCACCAGCAGGAGGCCGGTCCTGACTCTGGCACCAGCAGGAGGCCGGTCCACGTTTAGTCCTGACTCTGGCACCAGCAGGAGGCCGGTCCACGTTTAGTCCTGACTCTGGCACCAGCAGGAGGCCGGTCCATGTTCAGTCCTGACTCTGGCACCAGCAGGAGGCCGGTCCATGTTTAGTCCTGACTCTGGCACCAGCAGGAGGCCGGTCCACGTTTAGTCCTGACTCTGGCACCAGCAGGAGGCCGGTCCATGTTCATTCCTGACTCTGGCACCAGCAGGAGGCCGGTCCATGTTCATTCCTGACTCTGGCACCAGCAGGAGGCCGGTCCATGTTCAGTCCTGACTCTGGCACCAGCAAGAGGCCGGTCCATGTTTAGTCCTGACTTTGGCACTAGCAGGAGGCCGGTCCATGTTCAGTCCTGATTCTGGCACCAGCAGGAGGCCGGTCCTGACTCTGGCACCAGCAGGAGGCCGGTCCACGTTTAGTCCTGACTCTGGCACCAGCAGGAGGCCGGTCCATGTTCATTCCTGACTCTGGCACCAGCAGGAGGCCGGTCCATGTTCAGTCCTGACTCTGGCACCAGCAAGAGGCCGGTCCATGTTTAGTCCTGACTTTGGCACTAGCAGGAGGCCGGTCCATGTTCAGTCCTGATTCTGGCACCAGCAGGAGGCCGGTCCATGTTTAGTCCTGACTCTGACACCAGCAGGAGGCCGGTCCATGTTTAGTCCTGACTCTGGCACCAGCAGGAGGCCGGTCCTGACTCTGGCACCAGCAGGAGGCCGGTCCATGTTCAGTCCTGACTCTGGCACCAGCAGGAGGCCGGTCCATGTTTAGTCTTGACTCTGGCACCAGCAGGAGGTCCTTGCTTAGTCCTGACTCTGGCACCAGCAGGAGGCCGGTCCATGTTTAGTCCTGACTCTGGCACCAGCAGGAGGCCGGTCCATGTTTAGTCCTGACTCTGGCACCAGCAGGAGGCCGGTCCATGTTTAGTCCTGACTCTGGCACCAGCAGGAGGCCGGTCCTGACTCTGGCACCAGCAGGAGGCCGGTCCACGTTTAGTCCTGACTCTGGCACCAGCAGGAGGCCGGTCCATGTTCAGTCCTGACTCTGGCACCAGCAGGAGGCCGGTCCATGTTTAGTCCTGACTCTGGCACCAGCCGGAGGCCGGTCCATGTTTAGTCCTGACTCTGGCACCAGCAGGAGGCCGGTCCTGACTCTGGCACCAGCAGGAGGCTGGTCCACGTTTAATCCTGACTCTGGCACCAGCAGGAGGCCGGTCCATGTTCATTCCTGACTCTGGCACCAGCAGGAGGCCGGTCCATGTTCAGTCCTGACTCTGGCACCAGCAAGAGGCCGGTCCATGTTTAGTCCTGACTTTGGCACTAGCAGGAGGCCGGTCCATGTTCAGTCCTGATTCTGGCACCAGCAGGAGGCCGGTCCATGTTCAGTCCTGACTCTGACACCAGCAGGAGGCCGGTCCATGTTTAGTCCTGACTCTGGCACCAGCAGGAGGCCGGTCCTGACTCTGGCACCAGCAGGAGGCCGGTCCATGTTCAGTCTTGACTCTGGCACCAGCAGGAGGCCGGTCCATGTTTAGTCTTGACTCTGGCACCAGCAGGAGGTCCTTGCTTAGTCCTGACTCTGGCACCAGCAGGAGGCCGGTCCATGTTAGTCCTGACTCTGGCACCAGCAGGAGGCCGGTCCATGTTTAGTCCTGACTCTGGCACCAGCAGGAGGCCGGTCCATGTTTAGTCCTGACTCTGGCACCAGCAGGAGGCCGGTCCTGACTCTGGCACCAGCAGGAGGCCGGTCCACGTTTAGTCCTGACTCTGGCACCAGCAGGAGGCCGGTCCATGTTCAGTCCTGACTCTGGCACCAGCAGGAGGCCGGTCCATGTTTAGTCCTGACTCTGGCACCAGCAGGAGGCCGGTCCATGTTTAGTCCTGACTCTGGCACCAGCAGGAGGCCGGTCCATGTTTAGTCCTGACTCTGGCACCAGCAGGAGGCCGGTCCTGACTCTGGCACCAGCAGGAGGCCGGTCCACGTTTAGTCCTGACTCTGGCACCAGCAGGAGGCCGGTCCATGTTCAGTCCTGACTCTGGCACCAGCAGGAGGCCGGTCCATGTTTAGTCCTGACTCTGGCACCAGCAGGAGGCCGGTGATGTTTAGTCCTGACTCTGGCACCAGCAGGAGGCCGGTCCATGTTCAGTCCTGACTCTGGCACCAGCAGGAGGCCAGTCCATGTTTATTCCTGACTCTGGCACCAGCAGGAGGCGGTCCTGACTCTGGCACCAGCAGGAGGCCGGTCCATGTTCAGTCCTGACTCTGGCACCAGCAGGAGGCCGGTCCATGTTTAGTCTTGACTCTGGCACCAGCAGGAGGTCCTTGCTTAGTCCTGACTCTGGCACCAGCAGGAGGCCGGTCCATGTTTAGTCCTGACTCTGGCACCAGCAGGAGGCCGGTCCATGTTTAGTCCTGACTCTGGCACCAGCAGGAGGCCGGTCCATGTTTAGTCCTGACTCTGGCACCAGCAGGAGGCCGGTCCTGACTCTGGCACCAGCAGGAGGCCGGTCCACGTTTAGTCCTGACTCTGGCACCAGCAGGAGGCCGGTCCATGTTCAGTCCTGACTCTGGCACCAGCAGGAGGCCGGTCCATGTTTAGTCCTGACTCTGGCACCAGCAGGAGGCCGGTCCATGTTTAGTCCTGACTCTGGCACCAGCAGGAGGCCGGTCCTGACTCTGGCACCAGCAGGAGGCTGGTCCACGTTTAGTCCTGACTCTGGCACCAGCAGGAGGCCGGTCCATGTTCATTCCTGACTCTGGCACCAGCAGGAGGCCGGTCCATGTTCAGTCCTGACTCTGGCACCAGCAAGAGGCCGGTCCATGTTTAGTCCTGACTTTGGCACTAGCAGGAGGCCGGTCCATGTTCAGTCCTGATTCTGGCACCAGCAGGAGGCCGGTCCATGTTTAGTCCTGACTCTGACACCAGCAGGAGGCCGGTCCATGTTTAGTCCTGACTCTGGCACCAGCAGGAGGCCGGTCCATGTTTAGTCCTGACTCTGGCACCAGCAGGAGGCCGGTCCTGACTCTGGCACCAGCAGGAGGCCGGTCCACGTTTAGTCCTGACTCTGGCACCAGCAGGAGGCCGGTCCATGTTCAGTCCTGACTCTGGCACCAGCAGGAGGCCGGTCCATGTTTAGTCCTGACTCTGGCACCAGCAGGAGGCCGGTCAATGTTTAGTCCTGACTCTGGCACCAGCAGGAGGCCGGTCCTGACTCTGGCACCAGCAGGAGGCCGGTCCATGTTCAGTCCTGACTCTGGCACCAGCAGGAGGCCGGTCCATGTTCAGTCCTGACTCTGGCACCAGCAGGAGGCCGGTCCATGTTTAGTCCTGACTCTGGCATCAGCAGGAGGCTGGTCCATGTTTAGTCCTGACTCTGGCACCAGCAGGAGGCCGGTCCAGGTTCAGTCCTGACTCTGGCACCAGCGGGAGGCCAGTCCATGTTCAGTCCTGACTCTGGCACCAGCAGGAGGCCAGTCCATGTTTATTCCTGACTCTGGCACCAGCAGGAGGCCGGTCCAGGTTCAGTCCTGACTCTGGCACCAGTAGGAGGCCGCTCCATGTTCAGTCCTGACTCTGGCACCAGCAGGAGGCCGCTCCATGTTTAGTCCTGACTCTGGCACCAGCAGGAGGCCGGTCCATGTTTAGTCATGACTCTGGCACCAGCAGGAGGCCGGTCCATGTTCAGTCCTGACTCTGGCACCAGCAGGAGGCCGGTCCATGTTTAGTCCTGACTTTGGCACCAGCAGGAGGCCGGTCCTGACTCTGGCACCAGCAGGAGGCCGGTCCACGTTTAGTCCTGACTCTGGCACCAGCAGGAGGCCGGTCCATGTTCATTCCTGACTCTGGCACCAGCAGGAGGCCGGTCCATGTTCAGTCCTGACTCTGGCACCAGCAGGAGGCCGGTCCTGACTCTGGCACCAGCAGGAGTCCGGTCCATGTTCAGTCCTGACTCTGGCACCAGCAGGAGGCCGGTCCATGTTTAGTCGTGACTCTGGCACCAGCAGGAGGCCGGTCCATGTTTAGTCCTGACTCTGGCACCAGCAGGAGGCCGGTCCATGTTTAGTCCTGACTCTGGCACCAGCAGGAGGCCGGTCCAGGTTCAGTCCTGACTCTGGCACCAGTAGGAGGCCGCTCCATGTTTAGTCCTGACTCTGGCACCAGCAGGAGGCCGGTCCATGTTTAGTCCTGACTCTGGCACCAGCAGGAGGCCGGTCCATGTTCAGTCCTGACTCTGGCACCAGCAGGAGGCCGGTCCATGTTTAGTCCTGACTTTGGCACCAGCAGGAGGCCGGTCCTGACTCTGGCACCAGCAGGAGGCCGGTCCACGTTTAGTCCTGACTCTGGCACCAGCAGGAGGCCGGTCCACGTTTAGTCCTGACTCTGGCACCAGCAGGAGGCCGGTCCATGTTCAGTCCTGACTCTGGCACCAGCAGGAGGCCGGTCCATGTTTAGTCCTGACTCTGGCACCAGCAGGAGGCCAGTCCATGTTTAGTCCTGACTCTGGCACCAGCAGGAGGCCGGTCCATGTTCAGTCCTGATTCTGGCACCAGCAGGAGGCCAGTCCATGTTTATTCCTGACTCTGGCACCAGCAGGAGGCCGGTCCATGTTTAGTCCTGACTCTGGCACCAGCAGGAGGCCGGTCCAGGTTCAGTCCTGACTCTGGCACCAGTAGGAGGCCGCTCCATGTTCAGTCCTGACTCTGGCACCAGCAGGAGGCCGGTCCATGTTTAGTCCTGACTTTGGCACCAGCAGGAGGCCGGTCCTGACTCTGGCACCAGCAGGAGGCCGGTCCACGTTTAGTCCTGACTCTGGCACCAGCAGGAGGCCGGTCCATGTTCATTCCTGACTCTGGCACCAGCAGGAGGCCGGTCCATGTTCAGTCCTGACTCTGGCACCAGCAAGAGGCCGGTCCATGTTTAGTCCTGACTTTGGCACTAGCAGGAGGCCGGTCCATGTTCAGTCCTGATTCTGGCACCAGCAGGAGGCCGGTCCATGTTTAGTCCTGACTCTGACACCAGCAGGAGGCCGGTCCATGTTTAGTCCTGACTCTGGCACCAGCAGGAGGCCGGTCCTGACTCTGGCACCAGCAGGAGGCCGGTCCATGTTCAGTCCTGACTCTGGCACCAGCAGGAGGCCGGTCCATGTTTAGTCTTGACTCTGGCACCAGCAGGAGGTCCTTGCTTAGTCCTGACTCTGGCACCAGCAGGAGGCCGGTCCATGTTTAGTCCTGACTCTGGCACCAGCAGGAGGCCGGTCCATGTTTAGTCCTGACTCTGGCACCAGCAGGAGGCCGGTCCATGTTTAGTCCTGACTCTGGCACCAGCAGGAGGCCGGTCCTGACTCTGGCACCAGCAGGAGGCCGGTCCACGTTTAGTCCTGACTCTGGCACCAGCAGGAGGCCGGTCCATGTTCAGTCCTGACTCTGGCACCAGCAGGAGGCCGGTCCATGTTTAGTCCTGACTCTGGCACCAGCAGGAGGCCGGTCCATGTTTAGTCCTGACTCTGGCACCAGCAGGAGGCCGGTCCTGACTCTGGCACCAGCAGGAGGCTGGTCCACGTTTAATCCTGACTCTGGCACCAGCAGGAGGCCGGTCCATGTTCATTCCTGACTCTGGCACCAGCAGGAGGCCGGTCCATGTTCAGTCCTGACTCTGGCACCAGCAAGAGGCCGGTCCATGTTTAGTCCTGACTTTGGCACTAGCAGGAGGCCGGTCCATGTTCAGTCCTGATTCTGGCACCAGCAGGAGGCCGGTCCATGTTCAGTCCTGACTCTGACACCAGCAGGAGGCCGGTCCATGTTTAGTCCTGACTCTGGCACCAGCAGGAGGCCGGTCCTGACTCTGGCACCAGCAGGAGGCCGGTCCATGTTCAGTCTTGACTCTGGCACCAGCAGGAGGCCGGTCCATGTTTAGTCTTGACTCTGGCACCAGCAGGAGGTCCTTGCTTAGTCCTGACTCTGGCACCAGCAGGAGGCCGGTCCATGTTTAGTCCTGACTCTGGCACCAGCAGGAGGCCGGTCCATGTTTAGTCCTGACTCTGGCACCAGCAGGAGGCCGGTCCATGTTTAGTCCTGACTCTGGCACCAGCAGGAGGCCGGTCCTGACTCTGGCACCAGCAGGAGGCCGGTCCACGTTTAGTCCTGACTCTGGCACCAGCAGGAGGCCGGTCCATGTTCAGTCCTGACTCTGGCACCAGCAGGAGGCCGGTCCATGTTTAGTCCTGACTCTGGCACCAGCAGGAGGCCGGTCCATGTTTAGTCCTGACTCTGGCACCAGCAGGAGGCCGGTCCTGACTCTGGCACCAGCAGGAGGCCAGTCCATGTTTATTCCTGACTCTGGCACCAGCAGGAGGCGGTCCTGACTCTGGCACCAGCAGGAGGCCGGTCCATGTTCAGTCCTGACTCTGGCACCAGCAGGAGGCCGGTCCATGTTTAGTCTTGACTCTGGCACCAGCAGGAGGTCCTTGCTTAGTCCTGACTCTGGCACCAGCAGGAGGCCGGTCCATGTTTAGTCCTGACTCTGGCACCAGCAGGAGGCCGGTCCATGTTTAGTCCTGACTCTGGCACCAGCAGGAGGCCGGTCCATGTTTAGTCCTGACTCTGGCACCAGCAGGAGACCGGTCCTGACTCTGGCACCAGCAGGAGGCCGGTCCACGTTTAGTCCTGACTCTGGCACCAGCAGGAGGCCGGTCCATGTTCAGTCCTGACTCTGGCACCAGCAGGAGGTCCTTGCTTAGTCCTGACTCTGGCACCAGCAGGAGGCCGGTCCATGTTTAGTCCTGACTCTGGCACCAGCAGGAGGCCGGTCCATGTTTAGTCCTGACTCTGGCACCAGCAGGAGGCCGGTCCATGTTTAGTCCTGACTCTGGCACCAGCAGGAGACCGGTCCTGACTCTGGCACCAGCAGGAGGCCGGTCCACGTTTAGTCCTGACTCTGGCACCAGCAGGAGGCCGGTCCATGTTCAGTCCTGACTCTGGCACCAGCAGGAGGCCGGTCCATGTTTAGTCCTGACTCTGGCACCAGCAGGAGGCCGGTCAATGTTTAGTCCTGACTCTGGCACCAGCAGGAGGCCGGTCCATGTTCAGTCCTGACTCTGGCACCAGCAGGAGGCCAGTCCATGTTTATTCCTGACTCTGGCACCAGCAGGAGGCGGTCCTGACTCTGGCACCAGTAGGAGGCCGCTCCATGTTCAGTCCTGACTCTGGCACCAGCAGGAGGCCGCTCCATGTTTAGTCCTGACTCTGGCACCAGCAGGAGGCCGGTCCATGTTTAGTCATGACTCTGGCACCAGCAGGAGGCCGGTCCATGTTCAGTCCTGACTCTGGCACCAGCAGGAGGCCGGTCCATGTTTAGTCCTGACTTTGGCACCAGCAGGAGGCCGGTCCTGACTCTGGCACCAGCAGGAGGCCGGTCCACGTTTAGTCCTGACTCTGGCACCAGCAGGAGGCCGGTCCATGTTCATTCCTGACTCTGGCACCAGCAGGAGGCCGGTCCATGTTCAGTCCTGACTCTGGCACCAGCAGGAGGCCGGTCCTGATTCTGGCACCAGCAGGAGTCCGGTCCATGTTCAGTCCTGACTCTGGCACCAGCAGGAGGCCGGTCCATGTTTAGTCGTGACTCTGGCACCAGCAGGAGGCCGGTCCATGTTTAGTCCTGACTCTGGCACCAGCAGGAGGCCGGTCCATGTTTAGTCCTGACTATGGCACCAGCAGGAGGCCGGTCCAGGTTCAGTCCTGACTCTGGCACCAGTAGGAGGCCGCTCCATGTTTAGTCCTGACTCTGGCACCAGCAGGAGGCCGGTCCATGTTTAGTCCTGACTCTGGCACCAGCAGGAGGCCGGTCCATGTTCAGTCCTGACTCTGGCACCAGCAGGAGGCCGGTCCATGTTTAGTCCTGACTTTGGCACCAGCAGGAGGCCGGTCCTGACTCTGGCACCAGCAGGAGGCCGGTCCATGTTCAGTCCTGACTCTGGCACCAGCAGGAGGCCGGTCCATGTTCAGTCCTGACTCTGGCACCAGCAGGAGGCCGGTCCATGTTTAGTCCTGACTCTGGCATCAGCAGGAGGCTGGTCCATGTTTAGTCCTGACTCTGGCACCAGCAGGAGGCCGGTCCAGGTTCAGTCCTGACTCTGGCACCAGCAGGAGGCCAGTCCATGTTCAGTCCTGACTCTGGCACCAGCAGGAGGCCAGTCCATGTTTATTCCTGACTCTGGCACCAGCAGGAGGCCGGTCCATGTTCAGTCCTGACTCTGGCACCAGCAGGAGGCCGGTCCATGTTTAGTCCTGACTCTGGCACCAGCAGGAGGCCGGTCCATGTTTAGTCCTGACTCTGGCACCAGCAGGAGGCCGGTCCATGTTTAGTCCTGACTCTGGCACCAGCAGGAGGCCGGTCCTGACTCTGGCACCAGCAGGAGGCCGGTCCACGTTTAGTCCTGACTCTGGCACCAGCAGGAGGCCGGTCCATGTTCAGTCCTGACTCTGGCACCAGCAGGAGGCCGGTCCATGTTTAGTCCTGACTCTGGCACCAGCAGGAGGCCGGTCCATGTTTAGTCCTGACTCTGGCACCAGCAGGAGGCCGGTCCATGTTCAGTCCTGACTCTGGCACCAGCAGGAGGCCAGTCCATGTTTATTCCTGACTCTGGCACCAGCAGGAGGCGGTCCTGACTCTGGCACCAGCAGGAGGCCGGTCCATGTTCAGTCCTGACTCTGGCACCAGCAGGAGGCCGGTCCATGTTTAGTCTTGACTCTGGCACCAGCAGGAGGTCCTTGCTTAGTCCTGACTCTGGCACCAGCAGGAGGCCGGTCCATGTTTAGTCCTGACTCTGGCACCAGCAGGAGGCCGGTCCATGTTTAGTCCTGACTCTGGCACCAGCAGGAGGCCGGTCCATGTTTAGTCCTGACTCTGGCACCAGCAGGAGGCCGGTCCTGACTCTGGCACCAGCAGGAGGCCGGTCCACGTTTAGTCCTGACTCTGGCACCAGCAGGAGGCCGGTCCATGTTCAGTCCTGACTCTGGCACCAGCAGGAGGCCAGTCCATGTTTATTCCTGACTCTGGCACCAGCAGGAGGCGGTCCTGACTCTGGCACCAGCAGGAGGCCGGTCCATGTTCAGTCCTGACTCTGGCACCAGCAGGAGGCCGGTCCATGTTTAGTCTTGACTCTGGCACCAGCAGGAGGTCCTTGCTTAGTCCTGACTCTGGCACCAGCAGGAGGCCGGTCCATGTTTAGTCCTGACTCTGGCACCAGCAGGAGGCCGGTCCATGTTTAGTCCTGACTCTGGCACCAGCAGGAGGCCGGTCCATGTTTAGTCCTGACTCTGGCACCAGCAGGAGGCCGGTCCTGACTCTGGCACCAGCAGGAGGCCGGTCCACGTTTAGTCCTGACTCTGGCACCAGCAGGAGGCCGGTCCATGTTCAGTCCTGACTCTGGCACCAGCAGGAGGCCGGTCCATGTTTAGTCCTGACTCTGGCACCAGCAGGAGGCCGGTCAATGTTTAGTCCTGACTCTGGCACCAGCAGGAGGCCGGTCCATGTTCAGTCCTGACTCTGGCACCAGCAGGAGGCCAGTCCATGTTTATTCCTGACTCTGGCACCAGCAGGAGGCGGTCCTGACTCTGGCACCAGTAGGAGGCCGCTCCATGTTCAGTCCTGACTCTGGCACCAGTAGGAGGCCGCTCCATGTTCAGTCCTGACTCTGGCACCAGCAGGAGGCCGCTCCATGTTTAGTCCTGACTCTGGCACCAGCAGGAGGCCGGTCCATGTTTAGTCATGACTCTGGCACCAGCAGGAGGCCGGTCCATGTTCAGTCCTGACTCTGGCACCAGCAGGAGGCCGGTCCATGTTTAGTCCTGACTTTGGCACCAGCAGGAGGCCGGTCCTGACTCTGGCACCAGCAGGAGGCCGGTCCACGTTTAGTCCTGACTCTGGCACCAGCAGGAGGCCGGTCCATGTTCATTCCTGACTCTGGCACCAGCAGGAGGCCGGTCCATGTTCAGTCCTGACTCTGGCACCAGCAGGAGGCCGGTCCTGACTCTGGCACCAGCAGGAGTCCGGTCCATGTTCAGTCCTGACTCTGGCACCAGCAGGAGGCCGGTCCATGTTTAGTCGTGACTCTGGCACCAGCAGGAGGCCGGTCCATGTTTAGTCCTGACTCTGGCACCAGCAGGAGGCCGGTCCATGTTTAGTCCTGACTCTGGCACCAGCAGGAGGCCGGTCCATGTTTAGTCCTGACTCTGGCACCAGCAGGAGGCCGGTCCATGTTCAGTCCTGACTCTGGCACCAGCAGGAGGCCGGTCCATGTTTAGTCCTGACTTTGGCACCAGCAGGAGGCCGGTCCTGACTCTGGCACCAGCAGGAGGCCGGTCCACGTTTAGTCCTGACTCTGGCACCAGCAGGAGGCCGGTCCACGTTTAGTCCTGACTCTGGCACCAGCAGGAGGCCGGTCCATGTTCAGTCCTGACTCTGGCACCAGCAGGAGGCCGGTCCATGTTTAGTCCTGACTCTGGCATCAGCAGGAGGCCGGTCCATGTTTAGTCCTGACTCTGGCACCAGCAGGAGGCCGGTCCATGTTCAGTCCTGACTCTGGCACCAGCAGGAGGCCAGTCCATGTTTATTCCTGACTCTGGCACCAGCAGGAGGCCAGTCCATGTTTAGTCCTGACTCTGGCACCAGCAGGAGGCCGGTCCATGTTCAGTCCTGATTCTGGCACCAGCAGGAGGCCAGTCCATGTTTATTCCTGACTCTGGCACCAGCAGGAGGCCGGTCCATGTTTAGTCCTGACTCTGGCACCAGCAGGAGGCCGGTCCAGGTTCAGTCCTGACTCTGGCACCAGTAGGAGGCCGCTCCATGTTCAGTCCTGACTCTGGCACCAGCAGGAGGCCGGTCCATGTTTAGTCCTGACTTTGGCACCAGCAGGAGGCAGGTCCTGACTCTGGCACCAGCAGGAGGCCGGTCCACGTTTAGTCCTGACTCTGGCACCAGCAGGAGGCCGGTCCTGACTCTGGCACCAGCAGGAGGCCGGTCCATGTTCAGTCCTGACTCTGGCACCAGCAGGAGGCCGGTCCATGTTTAGTCTTGACTCTGGCACCAGCAGGAGGTCCTTGCTTAGTCCTGACTCTGGCACCAGCAGGAGGCCGGTCCATGTTTAGTCCTGACTCTGGCACCAGCAGGAGGCCGGTCCATGTTTAGTCCTGACTCTGGCACCAGCAGGAGGCCGGTCCATGTTTAGTCCTGACTCTGGCACCAGCAGGAGGCCGGTCCTGACTCTGGCACCAGCAGGAGGCCGGTCCACGTTTAGTCCTGACTCTGGCACCAGCAGGAGGCCGGTCCATGTTCAGTCCTGACTCTGGCACCAGCAGGAGGCCGGTCCATGTTTAGTCCTGACTCTGGCACCAGCAGGAGGCCGGTCCATGTTTAGTCCTGACTCTGGAACCAGCAGGAGGCCGGTCCTGACTCTGGCACCAGCAGGAGGCTGGTCCACGTTTAGTCCTGACTCTGGCACCAGCAGGAGGCCGGTCCATGTTCATTCCTGACTCTGGCACCAGCAGGAGGCCGGTCCATGTTCAGTCCTGACTCTGGCACCAGCAAGAGGCCGGTCCATGTTTAGTCCTGACTTTGGCACTAGCAGGAGGCCGGTCCATGTTCAGTCCTGATTCTGGCACCAGCAGGAGGCCGGTCCATGTTTAGTCCTGACTCTGACACCAGCAGGAGGCCGGTCCATGTTTAGTCCTGACTCTGGCACCAGCAGGAGGCCGGTCCTGACTCTGGCACCAGCAGGAGGCCGGTCCATGTTCAGTCCTGACTCTGGCACCAGCAGGAGGCCGGTCCATGTTCAGTCCTGACTCTGGCACCAGCAGGAGGCCGGTCCATGTTTAGTCCTGACTCTGGCACCAGCAGGAGGCCGGTCCATGTTTAGTCCTGACTCTGGCACCAGCAGGAGGCCGGTCCATGTTCAGTCCTGACTCTGGCACCAGCAGGAGGCCGGTCCATGTTCAGTCCTGACTCTGGCACCAGCAAGAGGCCGGTCCATGTTTAGTCCTGACTTTGGCACTAGCAGGAGGCCGGTCCATGTTCAGTCCTGATTCTGGCACCAGCAGGAGGCCGGTCCATGTTTAGTCCTGACTCTGACACCAGCAGGAGGCCGGTCCATGTTTAGTCCTGACTCTGGCACCAGCAGGAGGCCGGTCCTGACTCTGGCACCAGCAGGAGGCCGGTCCATGTTCAGTCCTGACTCTGGCACCAGCAGGAGGCCGGTCCATGTTCAGTCCTGACTCTGGCACCAGCAGGAGGCCGGTCCATGTTTAGTCCTGACTCTGGCACCAGCAGGAGGCCGGTCCATGTTTAGTCCTGACTCTGGCACCAGCAGGAGGCCGGTCCATGTTCAGTCCTGACTCTGGCACCAGCAGGAGGCCGGTCCATGTTCAGTCCTGACTCTGGCACCAGCAAGAGGCCGGTCCATGTTTAGTCCTGACTTTGGCACTAGCAGGAGGCCGGTCCATGTTCAGTCCTGATTCTGGCACCAGCAGGAGGCCGGTCCATGTTTAGTCCTGACTCTGACACCAGCAGGAGGCCGGTCCATGTTTAGTCCTGACTCTGGCACCAGCAGGAGGCCGGTCCTGACTCTGGCACCAGCAGGAGGCCGGTCCATGTTCAGTCCTGACTCTGGCACCAGCAGGAGGCCGGTCCATGTTCAGTCCTGACTCTGGCACCAGCAGGAGGCCGGTCCATGTTTAGTCCTGACTCTGGCACCAGCAGGAGGCCGGTCCATGTTTAGTCCTGACTCTGGCACCAGCAGGAGGCCGGTCCATGTTCAGTCCTGACTCTGGCACCAGCAGGAGGCCAGTCCATGTTTATTCCTGACTCTGGCACCAGCAGGAGGCCGGTCCATGTTTAGTCCTGACTCTGGCACCAGCAGGAGGCCGGTCCATGTTCAGTCCTGACTCTGGCACCAGTAGGAGGCCGCTCCATGTTCAGTCCTGACTCTGGCACCAGCAGGAGGCCGGTCCACGTTTAGTCCTGACTCTGGCACCAGCAGGAGGCCGGTCCATGTTCATTCCTGACTCTGGCACCAGCAGGAGGCCGGTCCATGTTCAGTCCTGACTCTGGCACCAGCAAGAGGCCGGTCCATGTTTAGTCCTGACTCTGGCACCAGCAGGAGGCCGGTCCATGTTCAGTCCTGATTCTGGCACCAGCAGGAGGCCGGTCCATGTTTAGTCCTGACTCTGACACCAGCAGGAGGCCGGTCCATGTTTAGTCCTGACTCTGGCACCAGCAGGAGGCCGGTCCTGACTCTGGCACCAGCAGGAGTCCGGTCCATGTTCAGTCCTGACTCTGGCACCAGCAGGAGGCCGGTCCATGTTTAGTCCTGACTCTGGCACCAGCAGGAGGCCGGTCCATGTTTAGTCTTGACTCTGGCACCAGCAGGAGGTCCTTGCTTAGTCCTGACTCTGGCACCAGCAGGAGGCCGGTCCATGTTCAGTCCTGACTCTGGCACCAGCAGGAGGCCGGTCCATGTTTAGTCCTGACTTTGGCACCAGCAGGAGGCCGGTCCTGACTCTGGCACCAGCAGGAGGCCGGTCCACGTTTAGTCCTGACTCTGGCACCAGCAGGAGGCCGGTCCATGTTCAGTCCTGACTCTGGCACCAGCAGGAGGCCAGTCCATGTTCAGTCCTGACTCTGGCACCAGCAGGAGGCCAGTCCATGTTTATTCCTGACTCTGGCACCAGCAGGAGGCCGGTCCATGTTTAGTCCTGACTCTGGCACCAGCAGGAGGCCGGTCCAGGTTCAGTCCTGACTCTGGCACCAGTAGGAGGCCGCTCCATGTTCAGTCCTGACTCTGGCACCAGCAGGAGGCCGCTCCATGTTTAGTCCTGACTCTGGCACCAGCAGGAGGCCGGTCCATGTTTAGTCATGACTCTGGCACCAGCAGGAGGCCGGTCCATGTTCAGTCCTGACTCTGGCACCAGCAGGAGGCCGGTCCATGTTTAGTCCTGACTTTGGCACCAGCAGGAGGCCGGTCCTGACTCTGGCACCAGCAGGAGGCCGGTCCACGTTTAGTCCTGACTCTGGCACCAGCAGGAGGCCGGTCCATGTTCATTCCTGACTCTGGCACCAGCAGGAGGCCGGTCCATGTTCAGTCCTGACTCTGGCACCAGCAGGAGGCCGGTCCTGACTCTGGCACCAGCAGGAGTCCGGTCCATGTTCAGTCCTGACTCTGGCACCAGCAGGAGGCCGGTCCATGTTTAGTCGTGACTCTGGCACCAGCAGGAGGCCGGTCCATGTTTAGTCCTGACTCTGGCACCAGCAGGAGGCCGGTCCATGTTTAGTCCTGACTCTGGCACCAGCAGGAGGCCGGTCCAGGTTCAGTCCTGACTCTGGCACCAGTAGGAGGCCGGTCCATGTTTAGTCCTGATTCTGGCACCAGCAGGAGGCCGGTCCATGTTTAGTCCTGACTCTGGCACCAGCAGGAGGCCGGTCCATGTTCAGTCCTGACTCTGGCACCAGCAGGAGGCCGGTCCATGTTTAGCCCTGACTTTGGCACCAGCAGGAGGCCGGTCCTGACTCTGGCACCAGCAGGAGGCCGGTCCACGTTTAGTCCTGACTCTGGCACCAGCAGGAGGCCGGTCCACGTTTAGTCCTGACTCTGGCACCAGCAGGAGGCCGGTCCATGTTCAGTCCTGACTCTGGCACCAGCAGGAGGCCGGTCCATGTTTAGTCCTGACTCTGGCATCAGCAGGAGGCCGGTCCATGTTTAGTCCTGACTCTGGCACCAGCAGGAGGCCGGTCCATGTTCAGTCCTGACTCTGGCACCAGCAGGAGGCCAGTCCATGTTTATTCCTGACTCTGGCACCAGCAGGAGGCCGGTCCATGTTTAGTCCTGACTCTGGCACCAGCAGGAGGCCGGTCCAGGTTCAGTCCTGACTCTGGCACCAGTAGGAGGCCGCTCCATGTTCAGTCCTGACTCTGGCACCAGCAGGAGGCCGGTCCATGTTTAGTCCTGACTTTGGCACCAGCAGGAGGCCGGTCCTGACTCTGGCACCAGCAGGAGGCCGGTCCACGTTTAGTCCTGACTCTGGCACCAGCAGGAGGCCGGTCCATGTTCATTCCTGACTCTGGCACCAGCAGGAGGCCGGTCCATGTTCAGTCCTGACTCTGGCACCAGCAAGAGGCCGGTCCATGTTCAGTCCTGATTCTGGCACCAGCAGGAGGCCGGTCCATGTTTAGTCCTGACTCTGACACCAGCAGGAGGCCGGTCCATGTTTAGTCCTGACTCTGGCACCAGCAGGAGGCCGGTCCTGACTCTGGCACCAGCAGGAGGCCGGTCCATGTTCAGTCCTGACTCTGGCACCAGCAGGAGGCCCGTCCATGTTTAGTCTTGACTCTGGCACCAGCAGGAGGTCCTTGCTTAGTCCTGACTCTGGCACCAGCAGGAGGCCGGTCCATGTTTAGTCCTGACTCTGGCACCAGCAGGAGGCCGGTCCATGTTTAGTCCTGACTCTGGCACCAGCAGGAGGCCGGTCCATGTTTAGTCCTGACTCTGGCACCAGCAGGAGGCCGGTCCTGACTCTGGCACCAGCAGGAGGCCGGTCCACGTTTAGTCCTGACTCTGGCACCAGCAGGAGGCCGGTCCATGTTCAGTCCTGACTCTGGCACCAGCAGGAGGCCGGTTCATGTTTAGTCCTGACTCTGGCACCAGCAGGAGGCCGGTCCATGTTTAGTCCTGATTCTGGCACCAGCAGGAGGCCGGTCCTGACTCTGGCACCAGCAGGAGGCCGGTCCACGTTTAGTCCTGACTCTGGCACCAGCAGGAGGCCGGTCCATGTTCAGTCCTGACTCTGGCACCAGCAGGAGGCCGGTCCATGTTTAGTCCTGACTCTGGCACCAGCAGGAGGCCGGTCCATGTTTAGTCCTGACTTTGGCACCAGCAGGAGGCCGGTCCTGACTCTGGCACCAGCAGGAGGCCGGTCCACGTTTAGTCCTGACTCTGGCACCAGCAGGAGGCCGGTCCATGTTCATTCCTGACTCTGGCACCAGCAGGAGGCCGGTCCATGTTCAGTCCTGACTCTGGCACCAGCAGGAGGCCGGTCCTGACTCTGGCACCAGCAGGAGTCCGGTCCATGTTCAGTCCTGACTCTGGCACCAGCAGGAGGCCGGTCCATGTTTAGTCGTGACTCTGGCACCAGCAGGAGGCCGGTCCATGTTTAGTCCTGACTCTGGCACCAGCAGGAGGCCGGTCCATGTTTAGTCCTGACTCTGGCACCAGCAGGAGGCCGGTCCAGGTTCAGTCCTGACTCTGGCACCAGTAGGAGGCCGCTCCATGTTTAGTCCTGATTCTGGCACCAGCAGGAGGCCGGTCCATGTTTAGTCCTGACTCTGGCACCAGCAGGAGGCCGGTCCATGTTCAGTCCTAACTCTGGCACCAGCAGGAGGCCGGTCCATGTTTAGTCCTGACTTTGGCACCAGCAGGAGGCCGGTCCTGACTCTGGCACCAGCAGGAGGCCGGTCCACGTTTAGTCCTGACTCTGGCACCAGCAGGAGGCCGGTCCACGTTTAGTCCTGACTCTGGCACCAGCAGGAGGCCGGTCCATGTTCAGTCCTGACTCTGGCACCAGCAGGAGGCCGGTCCATGTTTAGTCCTGACTCTGGCATCAGCAGGAGGCCGGTCCATGTTTAGTCCTGACTCTGGCACCAGCAGGAGGCCGGTCCATGTTCAGTCCTGACTCTGGCACCAGCAGGAGGCCAGTCCATGTTTATTCCTGACTCTGGCACCAGCAGGAGGCCGGTCCATGTTTAGTCCTGACTCTGGCACCAGCAGGAGGCCGGTCCAGGTTCAGTCCTGACTCTGGCACCAGTAGGAGGCCGCTCCATGTTCAGTCCTGACTCTGGCACCAGCAGGAGGCCGGTCCATGTTTAGTCCTGACTTTGGCACCAGCAGGAGGCCGGTCCTGACTCTGGCACCAGCAGGAGGCCGGTCCACGTTTAGTCCTGACTCTGGCACCAGCAGGAGGCCGGTCCATGTTCATTCCTGACTCTGGCACCAGCAGGAGGCCGGTCCATGTTCAGTCCTGACTCTGGCACCAGCAAGAGGCCGGTCCATGTTTAGTCCTGACTTTGGCACTAGCAGGAGGCCGGTCCATGTTCAGTCCTGATTCTGGCACCAGCAGGAGGCCGGTCCATGTTTAGTCCTGACTCTGACACCAGCAGGAGGCCGGTCCATGTTTAGTCCTGACTCTGGCACCAGCAGGAGGCCGGTCCTGACTCTGGCACCAGCAGGAGGCCGGTCCATGTTCAGTCCTGACTCTGGCACCAGCAGGAGGCCCGTCCATGTTTAGTCTTGACTCTGGCACCAGCAGGAGGTCCTTGCTTAGTCCTGACTCTGGCACCAGCAGGAGGCCGGTCCATGTTTAGTCCTGACTCTGGCACCAGCAGGAGGCCGGTCCATGTTTAGTCCTGACTCTGGCACCAGCAGGAGGCCGGTCCATGTTTAGTCCTGACTCTGGCACCAGCAGGAGGCCGGTCCTGACTCTGGCACCAGCAGGAGGCCGGTCCACGTTTAGTCCTGACTCTGGCACCAGCAGGAGGCCGGTCCATGTTCAGTCCTGACTCTGGCACCAGCAGGAGGCCAGTCCATGTTTAGTCCTGACTCTGGCACCAGCAAGAGGCCGGTCCATGTTTAGTCCTGACTTTGGCACTAGCAGGAGGCCGGTCCATGTTCAGTCCTGATTCTGGCACCAGCAGGAGGCCGGTCCATGTTTAGTCCTGACTCTGACACCAGCAGGAGGCCGGTCCATGTTTAGTCCTGACTCTGGCACCAGCAGGAGGCCGGTCCTGACTCTGGCACCAGCAGGAGGCCGGTCCATGTTCAGTCCTGACTCTGGCACCAGCAGGAGGCCGGTCCATGTTTAGTCTTGACTCTGGCACCAGCAGGAGGTCCTTGCTTAGTCCTGACTCTGGCACCAGCAGGAGGCCGGTCCATGTTTAGTCCTGACTCTGGCACCAGCAGGAGGCCGGTCCATGTTTAGTCCTGACTCTGGCACCAGCAGGAGGCCGGTCCATGTTTAGTCCTGACTCTGGCACCAGCAGGAGGCCGGTCCTGACTCTGGCACCAGCAGGAGGCCGGTCCACGTTTAGTCCTGACTCTGGCACCAGCAGGAGGCCGGTCCATGTTCAGTCCTGACTCTGGCACCAGCAGGAGGCCGGTCCATGTTTAGTCCTGACTCTGGCACCAGCAGGAGGCCGGTCCATGTTTAGTCCTGACTCTGGCACCAGCAGGAGGCCGGTCCATGTTCAGTCCTGACTCTGGCACCAGCAGAAGGCCAGTCCATGTTTATTCCTGACTCTGGCACCAGCAGGAGGCCGGTCCATGTTTAGTCCTGACTCTGGCACCAGCAGGAGGCCGGTCCATGTTCAGTCCTGACTCTGGCACCAGTAGGAGGCCGCTCCATGTTCAGTCCTGACTCTGGCACCAGCAGGAGGCCGCTCCATGTTTAGTCCTGACTCTGGCACCAGCAGGAGGCCGGTCCATGTTTAGTCCTGACTCTGGCACCAGCAGGAGGCCGGTCCATGTTCAGTCCTGACTCTGGCACCAGCAGGAGGCCGGTCCATGTTTAGTCCTGACTTTGGCACCAGCAGGAGGCCGGTCCTGACTCTGGCACCAGCAGGAGGCCGGTCCACGTTTAGTCCTGACTCTGGCACCAGCAGGAGGCCGGTCCATGTTCATTCCTGACTCTGGCACCAGCAGGAGGCCGGTCCATGTTCAGTCCTGACTCTGGCACCAGCAAGAGGCCGGTCCATGTTTAGTCCTGACTCTGGCACCAGCAGGAGGCCGGTCCATGTTCAGTCCTGATTCTGGCACCAGCAGGAGGCCGGTCCATGTTTAGTCCTGACTCTGACACCAGCAGGAGGCCGGTCCATGTTTAGTCCTGACTCTGGCACCAGCAGGAGGCCGGTCCTGACTCTGGCACCAGCAGGAGTCCGGTCCATGTTCAGTCCTGACTCTGGCACCAGCAGGAGGCCGGTCCATGTTTAGTCCTGACTCTGGCACCAGCAGGAGGCCGGTCCATGTTTAGTCTTGACTCTGGCACCAGCAGGAGGTCCTTGCTTAGTCCTGACTCTGGCACCAGCAGGAGGCCGGTCCATGTTCAGTCCTGACTCTGGCACCAGCAGGAGGCCGGTCCATGTTCAGTCCTGACTCTGGCACCAGCAGGAGGCAGGTCCATGTTCAGTCCTGACTCTGGCACCAGCAGGAGGCCGGTCCATGTTTAGTCCTGACTTTGGCACCAGCAGGAGGCCGGTCCTGACTCTGGCACCAGCAGGAGGCCGGTCCATGTTCATTCCTGACTCTGGCACCAGCAGGAGGCCGGTCCATGTTCAGTCCTGACTCTGGCACCAGCAGGAGGCCGGTCCTGACTCTGGCACCAGCAGGAGTCCGGTCCATGTTCAGTCCTGACTCTGGCACCAGCAGGAGGCCGGTCCATGTTTAGTCGTGACTCTGGCACCAGCAGGAGGCCGGTCCATGTTTAGTCCTGACTCTGGCACCAGCAGGAGGCCGGTCCATGTTTAGTCCTGACTCTGGCACCAGCAGGAGGCCGGTCCAGGTTCAGTCCTGACTCTGGCACCAGTAGGAGGCCGCTCCATGTTTAGTCCTGACTCTGGCACCAGCAGGAGGCCGGTCCATGTTTAGTCCTGACTCTGGCACCAGCAGGAGGCCGGTCCATGTTCAGTCCTGACTCTGGCACCAGCAGGAGGCCGGTCCATGTTTAGTCCTGACTTTGGCACCAGCAGGAGGCCGGTCCTGACTCTGGCACCAGCAGGAGGCCGGTCCACGTTTAGTCCTGACTCTGGCACCAGCAGGAGGCCGGTCCACGTTTAGTCCTGACTCTGGCACCAGCAGGAGGCCGGTCCATGTTCAGTCCTGACTCTGGCACCAGCAGGAGGCCGGTCCATGTTTAGTCCTGACTCTGGCATCAGCAGGAGGCCGGTCCATGTTCAGTCCTGATTCTGGCACCAGCAGGAGGCCAGTCCATGTTTATTCCTGACTCTGGCACCAGCAGGAGGCCGGTCCATGTTTAGTCCTGACTCTGGCACCAGCAGGAGGCCGGTCCAGGTTCAGTCCTGACTCTGGCACCAGTAGGAGGCCGCTCCATGTTCAGTCCTGACTCTGGCACCAGCAGGAGGCCGGTCCATGTTCAGTCCTGACTCTGGCACCAGCAGGAGGCCGGTCCATGTTTAGTCCTGACTTTGGCACCAGCAGGAGGCCGGTCCTGACTCTGGCACCAGCAGGAGGCCGGTCCACGTTTAGTCCTGACTCTGGCACCAGCAGGAGGCCGGTCAATGTTCATTCCTGACTCTGGCACCAGCAGGAGGCCGGTCCATGTTCAGTCCTGACTCTGGCACCAGCAAGAGGCCGGTCCATGTTTAGTCCTGACTTTGGCACTAGCAGGAGGCCGGTCCATGTTCAGTCCTGATTCTGGCACCAGCAGGAGGCCGGTCCATGTTTAGTCCTGACTCTGACACCAGCAGGAGGCCGGTCCATGTTTAGTCCTGACTCTGGCACCAGCAGGAGGCCGGTCCTGACTCTGGCACCAGCAGGAGGCCGGTCCATGTTCAGTCCTGACTCTGGCACCAGCAGGAGGCCGGTCCATGTTTAGTCTTGACTCTGGCACCAGCAGGAGGTCCTTGCTTAGTCCTGACTCTGGCACCAGCAGGAGGCCGGTCCATGTTTAGTCCTGACTCTGGCACCAGCAGGAGGCCGGTCCATGTTTAGTCCTGACTCTGGCACCAGCAGGAGGCCGGTCCATGTTTAGTCCTGACTCTGGCACCAGCAGGAGGCCGGTCCTGACTCTGGCACCAGCAGGAGGCCGGTCCACGTTTAGTCCTGACTCTGGCACCAGCAGGAGGCCGGTCCATGTTCAGTCCTGACTCTGGCACCAGCAGGAGGCCGGTCCATGTTTAGTCCTGACTCTGGCACCAGCAGGAGGCCGGTCCATGTTTAGTCCTGACTCTGGCACCAGCAGGAGGCCGGTCCTGACTCTGGCACAAGCAGGAGGCTGGTCCACGTTTAGTCCTGACTCTGGCACCAGCAGGAGGCCGGTCCATGTTTAGTCTTGACTCTGGCACCAGCAGGAGGTCCTTGCTTAGTCCTGACTCTGGCACCAGCAGGAGGCCGGTCCATGTTTAGTCCTGACTCTGGCACCAGCAGGAGGCCGGTCCATGTTTAGTCCTGACTCTGGCACCAGCAGGAGGCCGGTCCATGTTCAGTCCTGACTCTGGCACCAGCAGGAGGCCGGTCCATGTTTAGTCCTGACTTTGGCACCAGCAGGAGGCCGGTCCTGACTCTGGCACCAGCAGGAGAACGGTCCACGTTTAGTCCTGACTCTGGCACCAGCAGGAGGCCGGTCCATGTTCATTCCTGACTCTGGCACCAGCAGGAGGCCGGTCCATGTTCAGTCCTGACTCTGGCACCAGCAAGAGGCCGGTCCATGTTTAGTCCTGACTCTGGCACCAGCAGGAGGCCGGTCCATGTTCAGTCCTGATTCTGGCACCAGCAGGAGGCCGGTCCATGTTTAGTCCTGACTCTGACACCAGCAGGAGGCCGGTCCATGTTTAGTCCTGACTCTGGCACCAGCAGGAGGCCGGTCCTGACTCTGGCACCAGCAGGAGTCCGGTCCATGTTCAGTCCTGACTCTGGCACCAGCAGGAGGCCGGTCCATGTTTAGTCCTGACTCTGGCACCAGCAGGAGGCCGGTCCATGTTTAGTCTTGACTCTGGCACCAGCAGGAGGTCCTTGCTTAGTCCTGACTCTGGCACCAGCAGGAGGCCGGTCCATGTTCAGTCCTGACTCTGGCACCAGCAGGAGGCCGGTCCATGTTTAGTCCTGACTTTGGCACCAGCAGGAGGCCGGTCCTGACTCTGGCACCAGCAGGAGGCCGGTCCACGTTTAGTCCTGACTCTGGCACCAGCAGGAGGCCGGTCCATGTTCAGTCCTGACTCTGGCACCAGCAGGAGGCCAGTCCATGTTCAGTCCTGACTCTGGCACCAGCAGGAGGCCAGTCCATGTTTATTCCTGACTCTGGCACCAGCAGGAGGCCGGTCCATGTTTAGTCCTGACTCTGGCACCAGCAGGAGGCCGGTCCAGGTTCAGTCCTGACTCTGGCACCAGTAGGAGGCCGCTCCATGTTCAGTCCTGACTCTGGCACCAGCAGGAGGCCGCTCCATGTTTAGTCCTGACTCTGGCACCAGCAGGAGGCCGGTCCATGTTTAGTCATGACTCTGGCACCAGCAGGAGGCCGGTCCATGTTCAGTCCTGACTCTGGCACCAGCAGGAGGCCGGTCCATGTTTAGTCCTGACTTTGGCACCAGCAGGAGGCCGGTCCTGACTCTGGCACCAGCAGGAGGCCGGTCCACGTTTAGTCCTGACTCTGGCACCAGCAGGAGGCCGGTCCATGTTCATTCCTGACTCTGGCACCAGCAGGAGGCCGGTCCATGTTCAGTCCTGACTCTGGCACCAGCAGGAGGCCGGTCCTGACTCTGGCACCAGCAGGAGTCCGGTCCATGTTCAGTCCTGACTCTGGCACCAGCAGGAGGCCGGTCCATGTTTAGTCGTGACTCTGGCACCAGCAGGAGGCCGGTCCATGTTTAGTCCTGACTCTGGCACCAGCAGGAGGCCGGTCCATGTTTAGTCCTGACTCTGGCACCAGCAGGAGGCCGGTCCAGGTTCAGTCCTGACTCTGGCACCAGTAGGAGGCCGCTCCATGTTTAGTCCTGACTCTGGCACCAGCAGGAGGCCGGTCCATGTTTAGTCCTGACTTTGGCACCAGCAGGAGGCCGGTCCTGACTCTGGCACCAGCAGGAGGCCGGTCCACGTTTAGTCCTGACTCTGGCACCAGCAGGAGGCCGGTCCACGTTTAGTCCTGACTCTGGCACCAGCAGGAGGCCGGTCCATGTTCAGTCCTGACTCTGGCACCAGCAGGAGGCCGGTCCATGTTTAGTCCTGACTTTGGCACCAGCAGGAGGCCGGTCAAGGTTCAGTCCTGACTCTGGCACCAGTAGGAGGCCGCTCCATGTTTAGTCCTGACTCTGGCACCAGCAGGAGGCCGGTCCATGTTTAGTCCTGACTTTGGCACCAGCAGGAGGCCGGTCCTGACTCTGGCACCAGCAGGAGGCCGGTCCACGTTTAGTCCTGACTCTGGCACCAGCAGGAGGCCGGTCCACGTTTAGTCCTGACTCTGGCACCAGCAGGAGGCCGGTCCATGTTCAGTCCTGACTCTGGCACCAGCAGGAGGCCGGTCCATGTTTAGTCCTGACTTTGGCACCAGCAGGAGGCCGGTCCTGACTCTGGCACCAGCAGGAGGCCGGTCCACGTTTAGTCCTGACTCTGGCACCAGCAGGAGGCCGGTCCATGTTCATTCCTGACTCTGGCACCAGCAGGAGGCCGGTCCATGTTCAGTCCTGACTCTGGCACCAGCAAGAGGCCGGTCCATGTTTAGTCCTGACTCTGGCACCAGCAGGAGGCCGGTCCATGTTCAGTCCTGATTCTGGCACCAGCAGGAGGCCGGTCCATGTTTAGTCCTGACTCTGACACCAGCAGGAGGCCGGTCCATGTTTAGTCCTGACTCTGGCACCAGCAGGAGGCCGGTCCTGACTCTGGCACCAGCAGGAGTCCGGTCCATGTTCAGTCCTGACTCTGGCACCAGCAGGAGGCCGGTCCATGTTTAGTCCTGACTCTGGCACCAGCAGGAGGCCGGTCCATGTTTAGTCTTGACTCTGGCACCAGCAGGAGGTCCTTGCTTAGTCCTGACTCTGGCACCAGCAGGAGGCCGGTCCATGTTCAGTCCTGACTCTGGCACCAGCAGGAGGCCGGTCCATGTTTAGTCCTGACTTTGGCACCAGCAGGAGGCCGGTCCTGACTCTGGCACCAGCAGGAGGCCGGTCCACGTTTAGTCCTGACTCTGGCACCAGCAGGAGGCCGGTCCATGTTTAGTCCTGACTCTGGCACCAGCAGGAGGCCGGTCCAGGTTCAGTCCTGACTCTGGCACCAGTAGGAGGCCGCTCCATGTTCAGTCCTGACTCTGGCACCAGCAGGAGGCCGCTCCATGTTTAGTCCTGACTCTGGCACCAGCAGGAGGCCGGTCCATGTTTAGTCATGACTCTGGCACCAGCAGGAGGCCGGTCCATGTTCAGTCCTGACTCTGGCACCAGCAGGAGGCCGGTCCATGTTTAGTCCTGACTTTGGCACCAGCAGGAGGCCGGTCCTGACTCTGGCACCAGCAGGAGGCCGGTCCACGTTTAGTCCTGACTCTGGCACCAGCAGGAGGCCGGTCCATGTTCATTCCTGACTCTGGCACCAGCAGGAGGCCGGTCCATGTTCAGTCCTGACTCTGGCACCAGCAGGAGGCCGGTCCTGACTCTGGCACCAGCAGGAGTCCGGTCCATGTTCAGTCCTGACTCTGGCACCAGCAGGAGGCCGGTCCATGTTTAGTCGTGACTCTGGCACCAGCAGGAGGCCGGTCCATGTTTAGTCCTGACTCTGGCACCAGCAGGAGGCCGGTCCATGTTTAGTCCTGACTCTGGCACCAGCAGGAGGCCGGTCCAGGTTCAGTCCTGACTCTGGCACCAGTAGGAGGCCGCTCCATGTTTAGTCCTGACTCTGGCACCAGCAGGAGGCCGGTCCATGTTTAGTCCTGACTCTGGCACCAGCAGGAGGCCGGTCCATGTTCAGTCCTGACTCTGGCACCAGCAGGAGGCCGGTCCATGTTTAGTCCTGACTTTGGCACCAGCAGGAGGCCGGTCCTGACTCTGGCACCAGCAGGAGGCCGGTCCACGTTTAGTCCTGACTCTGGCACCAGCAGGAGGCCGGTCCACGTTTAGTCCTGACTCTGGCACCAGCAGGAGGCCGGTCCATGTTCAGTCCTGACTCTGGCACCAGCAGGAGGCCGGTCCATGTTTAGTCCTGACTCTGGCATCAGCAGGAGGCCGGTCCATGTTTAGTCCTGACTCTGGCACCAGCAGGAGGCCGGTCCATGTTCAGTCCTGACTCTGGCACCAGCAGGAGGCCAGTCCATGTTTATTCCTGACTCTGGCACCAGCAGGAGGCCGGTCCATGTTTAGTCCTGACTCTGGCACCAGCAGGAGGCCGGTCCAGGTTCAGTCCTGACTCTGGCACCAGTAGGAGGCCGCTCCATGTTCAGTCCTGACTCTGGCACCAGCAGGAGGCCGGTCCATGTTTAGTCCTGACTTTGGCACCAGCAGGAGGCCGGTCCTGACTCTGGCACCAGCAGGAGGCCGGTCCACGTTTAGTCCTGACTCTGGCACCAGCAGGAGGCCGGTCCATGTTCATTCCTGACTCTGGCACCAGCAGGAGGCCGGTCCATGTTCAGTCCTGACTCTGGCACCAGCAAGAGGCCGGTCCATGTTTAGTCCTGACTTTGGCACTAGCAGGAGGCCGGTCCATGTTCAGTCCTGATTCTGGCACCAGCAGGAGGCCGGTCCATGTTTAGTCCTGACTCTGACACCAGCAGGAGGCCGGTCCACGTTTAGTCCTGACTCTGGCACCAGCAGGAGGCCGGTCCATGTTCATTCCTGACTCTGGCACCAGCAGGAGGCCAGTCCATGTTCAGTCCTGACTCTGGCACCAGCAAGAGGCCGGTCCATGTTTAGTCCTGACTTTGGCACTAGCAGGAGGCCGGTCCATGTTCAGTCCTGATTCTGGCACCAGCAGGAGGCCGGTCCATGTTTAGTCCTGACTCTGACACCAGCAGGAGGCCGGTCCATGTTTAGTCCTGACTCTGGCACCAGCAGGAGGCCGGTCCTGACTCTGGCACCAGCAGGAGGCCGGTCCATGTTCAGTCCTGACTCTGGCACCAGCAGGAGGCCGGTCCATGTTTAGTCTTGACTCTGGCACCAGCAGGAGGTCCTTGCTTAGTCCTGACTCTGGCACCAGCAGGAGGCCGGTCCATGTTTAGTCCTGACTCTGGCACCAGCAGGAGGCCGGTCCATGTTTAGTCCTGACTCTGGCACCAGCAGGAGGCCGGTCCATGTTTAGTCCTGACTCTGGCACCAGCAGGAGGCCGGTCCTGACTCTGGCACCAGCAGGAGGCCGGTCCACGTTTAGTCCTGACTCTGGCACCAGCAGGAGGCCGGTCCATGTTCAGTCCTGACTCTGGCACCAGCAGGAGGCCGGTCCATGTTTAGTCCTGACTCTGGCACCTGCAGGAGGCCGGTCCATGTTTAGTCCTGACTCTGGCACCAGCAGGAGGCCGGTCCTGACTCTGGCACAAGCAGGAGGCTGGTCCACGTTTAGTCCTGACTCTGGCACCAGCAGGAGGCCGGTCCATGTTCATTCCTGACTCTGGCACCAGCAGGAGGCCGGTCCATGTTCAGTCCTGACTTTGGCACCAGCAAGAGGCCGGTCCATGTTTAGTCCTGACTTTGGCACTAGCAGGAGGCCGGTCCATGTTCAGTCCTGATTCTGGCACCAGCAGGAGGCCGGTCCATGTTTAGTCCTGACTCTGGCACCAGCAGGAGGCCGGTCCTGACTCTGGCACCAGCAGGAGGCCGGTCCATGTTCAGTCCTGACTCTGGCACCAGCAGGAGGCCGGTCCATGTTTAGTCTTGACTCTGGCACCAGCAGGAGGTCCTTGCTTAGTCCTGACTCTGGCACCAGCAGGAGGCCGGTCCATGTTTAGTCCTGACTCTGGCACCAGCAGGAGGCCGGTCCTGACTCTGGCACCAGCAGGAGGCCGGTCCACGTTTAGTCCTGACTCTGGCACCAGCAGGAGGCCGGTCCACGTTTAGTCCTGACTCTGGCACCAGCAGGAGGCCGGTCCATGTTCAGTCCTGACTCTGGCACCAGCAGGAGGCCGGTCCATGTTTAGTCCTGACTCTGGCACCAGCAGGAGGCCGGTCCATGTTTAGTCCTGACTCTGGCACCAGCAGGAGGCCGGTCCATGTTCAGTCCTGACTCTGGCACCAGCAGGAGGCCAGTCCATGTTTATTCCTGACTCTGGCACCAGCAGGAGGCCGGTCCATGTTTAGTCCTGACTCTGGCACCAGCAGGAGGCCGGTCCATGTTCAGTCCTGACTCTGGCACCAGTAGGAGGCCGCTCCATGTTCAGTCCTGACTCTGGCACCAGCAGGAGGCCGCTCCATGTTTAGTCCTGACTCTGGCACCAGCAGGAGGCCGGTCCATGTTTAGTCCTGACTCTGGCACCAGCAGGAGGCCGGTCCATGTTCAGTCCTGACTCTGGCACCAGCAGGAGGCCGGTCCATGTTTAGTCCTGACTTTGGCACCAGCAGGAGGCCGGTCCTGACTCTGGCACCAGCAGGAGGCCGGTCCACGTTTAGTCCTGACTCTGGCACCAGCAGGAGGCCGGTCCATGTTCATTCCTGACTCTGGCACCAGCAGGAGGCCGGTCCATGTTCAGTCCTGACTCTGGCACCAGCAAGAGGCCGGTCCATGTTTAGTCCTGACTCTGGCACCAGCAGGAGGCCGGTCAATGTTCAGTCCTGATTCTGGCACCAGCAGGAGGCCGGTCCATGTTTAGTCCTGACTCTGACACCAGCAGGAGGCCGGTCCATGTTTAGTCCTGACTCTGGCACCAGCAGGAGGCCGGTCCTGACTCTGGCACCAGCAGGAGTCCGGTCCATGTTCAGTCCTGACTCTGGCACCAGCAGGAGGCCGGTCAATGTTCATTCCTGACTCTGGCACCAGCAGGAGGCCGGTCCATGTTCAGTCCTGACTCTGGCACCAGCAAGAGGCCGGTCCATGTTTAGTCCTGACTTTGGCACTAGCAGGAGGCCGGTCCATGTTCAGTCCTGATTCTGGCACCAGCAGGAGGCCGGTCCATGTTTAGTCCTGACTCTGACACCAGCAGGAGGCCGGTCCATGTTTAGTCCTGACTCTGGCACCAGCAGGAGGCCGGTCCTGACTCTGGCACCAGCAGGAGGCCGGTCCATGTTCAGTCCTGACTCTGGCACCAGCAGGAGGCCGGTCCATGTTTAGTCTTGACTCTGGCACCAGCAGGAGGTCCTTGCTTAGTCCTGACTCTGGCACCAGCAGGAGGCCGGTCCATGTTTAGTCCTGACTCTGGCACCAGCAGGAGGCCGGTCCATGTTTAGTCCTGACTCTGGCACCAGCAGGAGGCCGGTCCATGTTTAGTCCTGACTCTGGCACCAGCAGGAGGCCGGTCCTGACTCTGGCACCAGCAGGAGGCCGGTCCACGTTTAGTCCTGACTCTGGCACCAGCAGGAGGCCGGTCCATGTTCAGTCCTGACTCTGGCACCAGCAGGAGGCCGGTCCATGTTTAGTCCTGACTCTGGCACCAGCAGGAGGCCGGTCCATGTTTAGTCCTGACTCTGGCACCAGCAGGAGGCCGGTCCTGACTCTGGCACAAGCAGGAGGCTGGTCCACGTTTAGTCCTGACTCTGGCACCAGCAGGAGGCCGGTCCATGTTTAGTCTTGACTCTGGCACCAGCAGGAGGTCCTTGCTTAGTCCTGACTCTGGCACCAGCAGGAGGCCGGTCCATGTTTAGTCCTGACTCTGGCACCAGCAGGAGGCCGGTCCATGTTTAGTCCTGACTCTGGCACCAGCAGGAGGCCGGTCCATGTTCAGTCCTGACTCTGGCACCAGCAGGAGGCCGGTCCATGTTTAGTCCTGACTTTGGCACCAGCAGGAGGCCGGTCCTGACTCTGGCACCAGCAGGAGGCCGGTCCACGTTTAGTCCTGACTCTGGCACCAGCAGGAGGCCGGTCCATGTTCATTCCTGACTCTGGCACCAGCAGGAGGCCGGTCCATGTTCAGTCCTGACTCTGGCACCAGCAAGAGGCCGGTCCATGTTTAGTCCTGACTCTGGCACCAGCAGGAGGCCGGTCCATGTTCAGTCCTGATTCTGGCACCAGCAGGAGGCCGGTCCATGTTTAGTCCTGACTCTGACACCAGCAGGAGGCCGGTCCATGTTTAGTCCTGACTCTGGCACCAGCAGGAGGCCGGTCCTGACTCTGGCACCAGCAGGAGTCCGGTCCATGTTCAGTCCTGACTCTGGCACCAGCAGGAGGCCGGTCCATGTTTAGTCCTGACTCTGGCACCAGCAGGAGGCCGGTCCATGTTTAGTCTTGACTCTGGCACCAGCAGGAGGTCCTTGCTTAGTCCTGACTCTGGCACCAGCAGGAGGCCGGTCCATGTTCAGTCCTGACTCTGGCACCAGCAGGAGGCCGGTCCATGTTTAGTCCTGACTTTGGCACCAGCAGGAGGCCGGTCCTGACTCTGGCACCAGCAGGAGGCCGGTCCACGTTTAGTCCTGACTCTGGCACCAGCAGGAGGCCGGTCCATGTTCAGTCCTGACTCTGGCACCAGCAGGAGGCCAGTCCATGTTCAGTCCTGACTCTGGCACCAGCAGGAGGCCAGTCCATGTTTATTCCTGACTCTGGCACCAGCAGGAGGCCGGTCCATGTTTAGTCCTGACTCTGGCACCAGCAGGAGGCCGGTCCAGGTTCAGTCCTGACTCTGGCACCAGTAGGAGGCCGCTCCATGTTCAGTCCTGACTCTGGCACCAGCAGGAGGCCGCTCCATGTTTAGTCCTGACTCTGGCACCAGCAGGAGGCCGGTCCATGTTCAGTCCTGACTCTGGCACCAGCAGGAGGCCGGTCCATGTTTAGTCCTGACTTTGGCACCAGCAGGAGGCCGGTCCTGACTCTGGCACCAGCAGGAGGCCGGTCCACGTTTAGTCCTGACTCTGGCACCAGCAGGAGGCCGGTCCATGTTCATTCCTGACTCTGGCACCAGCAGGAGGCCGGTCCATGTTCAGTCCTGACTCTGGCACCAGCAGGAGGCCGGTCCTGACTCTGGCACCAGCAGGAGTCCGGTCCATGTTCAGTCCTGACTCTGGCACCAGCAGGAGGCCGGTCCATGTTTAGTCGTGACTCTGGCACCAGCAGGAGGCCGGTCCATGTTTAGTCCTGACTCTGGCACCAGCAGGAGGCCGGTCCATGTTTAGTCCTGACTCTGGCACCAGCAGGAGGCCGGTCAAGGTTCAGTCCTGACTCTGGCACCAGTAGGAGGCCGCTCCATGTTTAGTCCTGACTCTGGCACCAGCAGGAGGCCGGTCCATGTTTAGTCCTGACTTTGGCACCAGCAGGAGGCCGGTCCTGACTCTGGCACCAGCAGGAGGCCGGTCCACGTTTAGTCCTGACTCTGGCACCAGCAGGAGGCCGGTCCACGTTTAGTCCTGACTCTGGCACCAGCAGGAGGCCGGTCCATGTTCAGTCCTGACTCTGGCACCAGCAGGAGGCCGGTCCATGTTTAGTCCTGACTTTGGCACCAGCAGGAGGCCGGTCCTGACTCTGGCACCAGCAGGAGGCCGGTCCACGTTTAGTCCTGACTCTGGCACCAGCAGGAGGCCGGTCCATGTTCATTCCTGACTCTGGCACCAGCAGGAGGCCGGTCCATGTTCAGTCCTGACTCTGGCACCAGCAAGAGGCCGGTCCATGTTTAGTCCTGACTCTGGCACCAGCAGGAGGCCGGTCCATGTTCAGTCCTGATTCTGGCACCAGCAGGAGGCCGGTCCATGTTTAGTCCTGACTCTGACACCAGCAGGAGGCCGGTCCATGTTTAGTCCTGACTCTGGCACCAGCAGGAGGCCGGTCCTGACTCTGGCACCAGCAGGAGTCCGGTCCATGTTCAGTCCTGACTCTGGCACCAGCAGGAGGCCGGTCCATGTTTAGTCCTGACTCTGGCACCAGCAGGAGGCCGGTCCATGTTTAGTCTTGACTCTGGCACCAGCAGGAGGTCCTTGCTTAGTCCTGACTCTGGCACCAGCAGGAGGCCGGTCCATGTTCAGTCCTGACTCTGGCACCAGCAGGAGGCCGGTCCATGTTTAGTCCTGACTTTGGCACCAGCAGGAGGCCGGTCCTGACTCTGGCACCAGCAGGAGGCCGGTCCACGTTTAGTCCTGACTCTGGCACCAGCAGGAGGCCGGTCCATGTTCAGTCCTGACTCTGGCACCAGCAGGAGGCCAGTCCATGTTCAGTCCTGACTCTGGCACCAGCAGGAGGCCAGTCCATGTTTATTCCTGACTCTGGCACCAGCAGGAGGCCGGTCCATGTTTAGTCCTGACTCTGGCACCAGCAGGAGGCCGGTCCAGGTTCAGTCCTGACTCTGGCACCAGTAGGAGGCCGCTCCATGTTCAGTCCTGACTCTGGCACCAGCAGGAGGCCGCTCCATGTTTAGTCCTGACTCTGGCACCAGCAGGAGGCCGGTCCATGTTTAGTCATGACTCTGGCACCAGCAGGAGGCCGGTCCATGTTCAGTCCTGACTCTGGCACCAGCAGGAGGCCGGTCCATGTTTAGTCCTGACTTTGGCACCAGCAGGAGGCCGGTCCTGACTCTGGCACCAGCAGGAGGCCGGTCCACGTTTAGTCCTGACTCTGGCACCAGCAGGAGGCCGGTCCATGTTCATTCCTGACTCTGGCACCAGCAGGAGGCCGGTCCATGTTCAGTCCTGACTCTGGCACCAGCAGGAGGCCGGTCCTGACTCTGGCACCAGCAGGAGTCCGGTCCATGTTCAGTCCTGACTCTGGCACCAGCAGGAGGCCGGTCCATGTTTAGTCCTGACTCTGGCACCAGCAGGAGGCCGGTCCATGTTTAGTCGTGACTCTGGCACCAGCAGGAGGCCGGTCCATGTTTAGTCCTGACTCTGGCACCAGCAGGAGGCCGGTCCTGACTCTGGCACCAGCAGGAGTCCGGTCCATGTTCAGTCCTGACTCTGGCACCAGCAGGAGGCCGGTCCATGTTTAGTCGTGACTCTGGCACCAGCAGGAGGCCGGTCCATGTTTAGTCCTGACTCTGGCACCAGCAGGAGGCCGGTCCAGGTTCAGTCCTGACTCTGGCACCAGTAGGAGGCCGCTCCATGTTTAGTCCTGACTCTGGCACCAGCAGGAGGCCGGTCCATGTTTAGTCCTGACTCTGGCACCAGCAGGAGGCCGGTCCATGTTCAGTCCTGACTCTGGCACCAGCAGGAGGCCGGTCCATGTTTAGTCCTGACTTTGGCACCAGCAGGAGGCCGGTCCTGACTCTGGCACCAGCAGGAGGCCGGTCCACGTTTAGTCCTGACTCTGGCACCAGCAGGAGGCCGGTCCACGTTTAGTCCTGACTCTGGCACCAGCAGGAGGCCGGTCCATGTTCAGTCCTGACTCTGGCACCAGCAGGAGGCCGGTCCATGTTTAGTCCTGACTCTGGCATCAGCAGGAGGCCGGTCCATGTTTAGTCCTGACTCTGGCACCAGCAGGAGGCCGGTCCATGTTCAGTCCTGACTCTGGCACCAGCAGGAGGCCAGTCCATGTTTATTCCTGACTCTGGCACCAGCAGGAGGCCGGTCCATGTTTAGTCCTGACTCTGGCACCAGCAGGAGGCCGGTCCAGGTTCAGTCCTGACTCTGGCACCAGTAGGAGGCCGCTCCATGTTCAGTCCTGACTCTGGCACCAGCAGGAGGCCGGTCCATGTTTAGTCCTGACTTTGGCACCAGCAGGAGGCCGGTCCTGACTCTGGCACCAGCAGGAGGCCGGTCCACGTTTAGTCCTGACTCTGGCACCAGCAGGAGGCCGGTCCATGTTCATTCCTGACTCTGGCACCAGCAGGAGGCCGGTCCATGTTCAGTCCTGACTCTGGCACCAGCAAGAGGCCGGTCCATGTTTAGTCCTGACTTTGGCACTAGCAGGAGGCCGGTCCATGTTCAGTCCTGATTCTGGCACCAGCAGGAGGCCGGTCCATGTTTAGTCCTGACTCTGACACCAGCAGGAGGCCGGTCCACGTTTAGTCCTGACTCTGGCACCAGCAGGAGGCCGGTCCATGTTCATTCCTGACTCTGGCACCAGCAGGAGGCCAGTCCATGTTCAGTCCTGACTCTGGCACCAGCAAGAGGCCGGTCCATGTTTAGTCCTGACTTTGGCACTAGCAGGAGGCCGGTCCATGTTCAGTCCTGATTCTGGCACCAGCAGGAGGCCGGTCCATGTTTAGTCCTGACTCTGACACCAGCAGGAGGCCGGTCCATGTTTAGTCCTGACTCTGGCACCAGCAGGAGGCCGGTCCTGACTCTGGCACCAGCAGGAGGCCGGTCCATGTTCAGTCCTGACTCTGGCACCAGCAGGAGGCCGGTCCATGTTTAGTCTTGACTCTGGCACCAGCAGGAGGTCCTTGCTTAGTCCTGACTCTGGCACCAGCAGGAGGCCGGTCCATGTTTAGTCCTGACTCTGGCACCAGCAGGAGGCCGGTCCATGTTTAGTCCTGACTCTGGCACCAGCAGGAGGCCGGTCCATGTTTAGTCCTGACTCTGGCACCAGCAGGAGGCCGGTCCTGACTCTGGCACCAGCAGGAGGCCGGTCCACGTTTAGTCCTGACTCTGGCACCAGCAGGAGGCCGGTCCATGTTCAGTCCTGACTCTGGCACCAGCAGGAGGCCGGTCCATGTTTAGTCCTGACTCTGGCACCTGCAGGAGGCCGGTCCATGTTTAGTCCTGACTCTGGCACCAGCAGGAGGCCGGTCCTGACTCTGGCACAAGCAGGAGGCTGGTCCACGTTTAGTCCTGACTCTGGCACCAGCAGGAGGCCGGTCCATGTTCATTCCTGACTCTGGCACCAGCAGGAGGCCGGTCCATGTTCAGTCCTGACTTTGGCACCAGCAAGAGGCCGGTCCATGTTTAGTCCTGACTTTGGCACTAGCAGGAGGCCGGTCCATGTTCAGTCCTGATTCTGGCACCAGCAGGAGGCCGGTCCATGTTTAGTCCTGACTCTGGCACCAGCAGGAGGCCGGTCCTGACTCTGGCACCAGCAGGAGGCCGGTCCATGTTCAGTCCTGACTCTGGCACCAGCAGGAGGCCGGTCCATGTTTAGTCTTGACTCTGGCACCAGCAGGAGGTCCTTGCTTAGTCCTGACTCTGGCACCAGCAGGAGGCCGGTCCATGTTTAGTCCTGACTCTGGCACCAGCAGGAGGCCGGTCCTGACTCTGGCACCAGCAGGAGGCCGGTCCACGTTTAGTCCTGACTCTGGCACCAGCAGGAGGCCGGTCCACGTTTAGTCCTGACTCTGGCACCAGCAGGAGGCCGGTCCATGTTCAGTCCTGACTCTGGCACCAGCAGGAGGCCGGTCCATGTTTAGTCCTGACTCTGGCACCAGCAGGAGGCCGGTCCATGTTTAGTCCTGACTCTGGCACCAGCAGGAGGCCGGTCCATGTTCAGTCCTGACTCTGGCACCAGCAGGAGGCCAGTCCATGTTTATTCCTGACTCTGGCACCAGCAGGAGGCCGGTCCATGTTTAGTCCTGACTCTGGCACCAGCAGGAGGCCGGTCCATGTTCAGTCCTGACTCTGGCACCAGTAGGAGGCCGCTCCATGTTCAGTCCTGACTCTGGCACCAGCAGGAGGCCGCTCCATGTTTAGTCCTGACTCTGGCACCAGCAGGAGGCCGGTCCATGTTTAGTCCTGACTCTGGCACCAGCAGGAGGCCGGTCCATGTTCAGTCCTGACTCTGGCACCAGCAGGAGGCCGGTCCATGTTTAGTCCTGACTTTGGCACCAGCAGGAGGCCGGTCCTGACTCTGGCACCAGCAGGAGGCCGGTCCACGTTTAGTCCTGACTCTGGCACCAGCAGGAGGCCGGTCCATGTTCATTCCTTACTCTGGCACCAGCAGGAGGCCGGTCCATGTTCAGTCCTGACTCTGGCACCAGCAAGAGGCCGGTCCATGTTTAGTCCTGACTCTGGCACCAGCAGGAGGCCGGTCCATGTTCAGTCCTGATTCTGGCACCAGCAGGAGGCCGGTCCATGTTTAGTCCTGACTCTGACACCAGCAGGAGGCCGGTCCATGTTTAGTCCTGACTCTGGCACCAGCAGGAGGCCGGTCCTGACTCTGGCACCAGCAGGAGTCCGGTCCATGTTCAGTCCTGACTCTGGCACCAGCAGGAGGCCGGTCCATGTTTAGTCCTGACTCTGGCACCAGCAGGAGGCCGGTCCATGTTTAGTCTTGACTCTGGCACCAGCAGGAGGTCCTTGCTTAGTCCTGACTCTGGCACCAGCAGGAGGCCGGTCCATGTTCAGTCCTGACTCTGGCACCAGCAGGAGGCCGGTCCATGTTTAGTCCTGACTTTGGCACCAGCAGGAGGCCGGTCCTGACTCTGGCACCAGCAGGAGGCCGGTCCACGTTTAGTCCTGACTCTGGCACCAGCAGGAGGCCGGTCCATGTTTAGTCCTGACTCTGGCACCAGCAGGAGGCCGGTCCATGTTCAGTCCTGACTCTGGCACCAGCAGGAGGCCGGTCCATGTTTAGTCCTGACTTTGGCACCAGCAGGAGGCCGGTCCACGTTTAGTCCTGACTCTGGCACCAGCAGGAGGCCGGTCCATGTTCAGTCCTGACTCTGGCACCAGCAGGAGGCCGGTCCTGACTCTGGCACCAAATCAAATCAAATCAAATCAATTTATTTTTGTAAGGCCCAAAATCACAACAACAGTTGCCTCTGAGGGCCACAGGGAGAAATGAATCAACAATGTCTGTGGTGGCGATGGAGTCAGACAATGTCTGTGGTGGCGATGAAGTCAGACAATGTCTGTGGTGGCGAGGGACAATGTCCCAGGGTCCTCTGTCCTTAGACTCTCCTTCTCGGCCAGGAAAAACTACAAAAAAAAACCTCTTTGGGAAAAAAGCGTAGAAACCTGGAGGAGTTCCAGTGAAGGAGAGATCCGACTCTCACAGACGGACAGACGGACACGAGGAGACTGGAGCTGGACCCACTCTTCAGGCAGAAGAGGGACCGTCTGAGTCGAGCAGGACCCACTCTTCAGGCAGATGAGGGACCGTCGGAGGCGAACTGGACCCACTCCTCAGGCAGATGAGGGACCGTGGGAGGCGAGCTGGACCCACTCTTCAGGTAGATGAGGCACCGTCGGAGGCGAGCTGGACCCACTCTTCAGGCAGATGAGGGACCGACTGAGGCGAACTGGAGCCACTCTTCAGGCAGATGAGGGACCGTCCACATGGGGCAGGGACCACTTCACCAGGAGAGGGACATCTGGGTCCACAGGTCCTCAGGAGTGAGAGAAAGAAAAAGAAGGCGGTGAACAGTTTGCAAGTGGAATTAAAAAATAAATATTGTTTGATAGCATAAGTAGTCAGAAGAAGAGGATAGTGCTCAAGCTGTCATACTTCCCCCAGCACAGTTACTCCTAGGGCAGCGTAGCTGAAGCTGTGGGTTTATCTTTCTGTTCCTAACTACTCTGACCATAAGCGATTTCGAAGAGGAACGTTTTAAGCCTGGACTTAAATGAAGAGACTGTGTCAGCATATTTAACATGGGTCGGGAGCTGATTCCATAACACAGGGGCTTGGTAGCTAAACGCTCTACCTCCTACAGTACTTTTAGAGACTCTTGGCACCACCAGCAGGAGGTCCTTGCTTAGTCCTGACTCTGGCACCAGCAGGAGGCCGGTCCATGTTTAGTCCTGACTCTGGCACCAGCAGGAGGCCGGTCCATGTTTAGTCCTGACTCTGGCACCAGCAGGAGGCCGGTCCATGTTTAGTCCTGACTCTGGCACCAGCAGGAGGCCGGTCCTGACTCTGGCACCAGCAGGAGGCCGGTCCACGTTTAGTCCTGACTCTGGCACCAGCAGGAGGCCGGTCCATGTTCAGTCCTGACTCTGGCACCAGCAGGAGGCCGGTCCATGTTTAGTCCTGACTCTGGCACCAGCAGGAGGCCGGTCCATGTTTAGTCCTGACTCTGGCACCAGCAGGAGGCCGGTCCTGACTCTGGCACCAGCAGGAGGCCGGTCCATGTTCAGTCCTGACTCTGGCACCAGCAGGAGGCCGGTCCATGTTTAGTCTTGACTCTGGCACCAGCAGGAGGTCCTTGCTTAGTCCTGACTCTGGCACCAGCAGGAGGCCGGTCCATGTTTAGTCCTGACTCTGGCACGAGCAGGAGGCCGGTCCATGTTTAGTCCTGACTCTGGCACCAGCAGGAGGCCGGTCCATGTTTAGTCCTGACTCTGGCACCAGCAGGAGGCCGGTCCTGACTCTGGCACCAGCAGGAGGCCGGTCCATGTTCAGTCCTGACTCTGGCACCAGCAGGAGGCCGGTCCATGTTTAGTCCTGACTCTGGCATCAGCAGGAGGCCAGTCCATGTTCAGTCCTGACTCTGGCACCAGCAGGAGGCCGGTCCATGTTTATTCCTGACTCTGGCACCAGCAGGAGGCCGGTCCATGTTTAGTCCTGACTCTGGCACCAGCAGGAGGCCGGTCCATGTTTAGTCTTGACTCTGGCACCAGCAGGAGGTCCTTGCTTAGTCCTGACTCTGGCACCAGCAGGAGTCCGGTCCATGTTCAGTCCTGACTCTGGCACCAGCAGGAGGCCGGTCCATGTTTAGTCCTGACTCTGGCACCAGCAGGAGGCCGGTCCATGTTTAGTCTTGACTCTGGCACCAGCAGGAGGTCCTTGCTTAGTCCTGACTCTGGCACCAGCAGGAGGCCGGTCCATGTTCAGTCCTGACTCTGGCACCAGCAGGAGGCCGGTCCATGTTTAGTCCTGACTTTGGCACCAGCAGGAGGCCGGTCCTGACTCTGGCACCAGCAGGAGGCCGGTCCACGTTTAGTCCTGACTCTGGCACCAGCAGGAGGCCGGTCCATGTTTAGTCCTGACTCTGGCACCAGCAGGAGGCCGGTCCATGTTCAGTCCTGACTCTGGCACCAGCAGGAGGCCGGTCCATGTTTAGTCCTGACTTTGGCACCAGCAGGAGGCCGGTCCACGTTTAGTCCTGACTCTGGCACCAGCAGGAGGCCGGTCCATGTTCAGTCCTGACTCTGGCACCAGCAGGAGGCCGGTCCTGACTCTGGCACCAAATCAAATCAAATCAAATCAATTTATTTTTGTAAGGCCCAAAATCACAACAACAGTTGCCTCTGAGGGCCACAGGGAGAAATGAATCAACAATGTCTGTGGTGGCGATGGAGTCAGACAATGTCTGTGGTGGCGATGAAGTCAGACAATGTCTGTGGTGGCGAGGGACAATGTCCCAGGGTCCTCTGTCCTTAGACTCTCCTTCTCGGCCAGGAAAAACTACAAAAAAAAACCTCTTTGGGAAAAAAGCGTAGAAACCTGGAGGAGTTCCAGTGAAGGAGAGATCCGACTCTCACAGACGGACAGACGGACACGAGGAGACTGGAGCTGGACCCACTCTTCAGGCAGAAGAGGGACCGTCTGAGTCGAGCAGGACCCACTCTTCAGGCAGATGAGGGACCGTCGGAGGCGAACTGGACCCACTCCTCAGGCAGATGAGGGACCGTGGGAGGCGAGCTGGACCCACTCTTCAGGTAGATGAGGCACCGTCGGAGGCGAGCTGGACCCACTCTTCAGGCAGATGAGGGACCGACTGAGGCGAACTGGAGCCACTCTTCAGGCAGATGAGGGACCGTCCACATGGGGCAGGGACCACTTCACCAGGAGAGGGACATCTGGGTCCACAGGTCCTCAGGAGTGAGAGAAAGAAAAAGAAGGCGGTGAACAGTTTGCAAGTGGAATTAAAAAATAAATATTGTTTGATAGCATAAGTAGTCAGAAGAAGAGGATAGTGCTCAAGCTGTCATACTTCCCCCAGCACAGTTACTCCTAGGGCAGCGTAGCTGAAGCTGTGGGTTTATCTTTCTGTTCCTAACTACTCTGACCATAAGCGATTTCGAAGAGGAACGTTTTAAGCCTGGACTTAAATGAAGAGACTGTGTCAGCATATTTAACATGGGTCGGGAGCTGATTCCATAACACAGGGGCTTGGTAGCTAAACGCTCTACCTCCTACAGTACTTTTAGAGACTCTTGGCACCACCAGCAGGAGGTCCTTGCTTAGTCCTGACTCTGGCACCAGCAGGAGGCCGGTCCATGTTTAGTCCTGACTCTGGCACCAGCAGGAGGCCGGTCCATGTTTAGTCCTGACTCTGGCACCAGCAGGAGGCCGGTCCATGTTTAGTCCTGACTCTGGCACCAGCAGGAGGCCGGTCCTGACTCTGGCACCAGCAGGAGGCCGGTCCACGTTTAGTCCTGACTCTGGCACCAGCAGGAGGCCGGTCCATGTTCAGTCCTGACTCTGGCACCAGCAGGAGGCCGGTCCATGTTTAGTCCTGACTCTGGCACCAGCAGGAGGCCGGTCCATGTTTAGTCCTGACTCTGGCACCAGCAGGAGGCCGGTCCTGACTCTGGCACCAGCAGGAGGCCGGTCCATGTTCAGTCCTGACTCTGGCACCAGCAGGAGGCCGGTCCATGTTCAGTCCTGACTCTGGCACCAGCAGGAGGCCGGTCCATGTTCAGTCCTGACTCTGGCACCAGTAGGAGGCCGCTCCATGTTCAGTCCTGACTCTGGCACCAGCAGGAGGCCGCTCCATGTTTAGTCCTGACTCTGGCACCAGCAGGAGGCCGGTCCATGTTTAGTCCTGACTCTGGCACCAGCAGGAGGCCGGTCCATGTTCAGTCCTGACTCTGGCACCAGCAGGAGGCCGGTCCATGTTTAGTCCTGACTTTGGCACCAGCAGGAGGCCGGTCCTGACTCTGGCACCAGCAGGAGGCCGGTCCACGTTTAGTCCTGACTCTGGCACCAGCAGGAGGCCGGTCCATGTTCATTCCTTACTCTGGCACCAGCAGGAGGCCGGTCCATGTTCAGTCCTGACTCTGGCACCAGCAAGAGGCCGGTCCATGTTTAGTCCTGACTCTGGCACCAGCAGGAGGCCGGTCCATGTTCAGTCCTGATTCTGGCACCAGCAGGAGGCCGGTCCATGTTTAGTCCTGACTCTGACACCAGCAGGAGGCCGGTCCATGTTTAGTCCTGACTCTGGCACCAGCAGGAGGCCGGTCCTGACTCTGGCACCAGCAGGAGTCCGGTCCATGTTCAGTCCTGACTCTGGCACCAGCAGGAGGCCGGTCCATGTTTAGTCCTGACTCTGGCACCAGCAGGAGGCCGGTCCATGTTTAGTCTTGACTCTGGCACCAGCAGGAGGTCCTTGCTTAGTCCTGACTCTGGCACCAGCAGGAGGCCGGTCCATGTTCAGTCCTGACTCTGGCACCAGCAGGAGGCCGGTCCATGTTTAGTCCTGACTTTGGCACCAGCAGGAGGCCGGTCCTGACTCTGGCACCAGCAGGAGGCCGGTCCACGTTTAGTCCTGACTCTGGCACCAGCAGGAGGCCGGTCCATGTTTAGTCCTGACTCTGGCACCAGCAGGAGGCCGGTCCATGTTCAGTCCTGACTCTGGCACCAGCAGGAGGCCGGTCCATGTTTAGTCCTGACTTTGGCACCAGCAGGAGGCCGGTCCACGTTTAGTCCTGACTCTGGCACCAGCAGGAGGCCGGTCCATGTTCAGTCCTGACTCTGGCACCAGCAGGAGGCCGGTCCTGACTCTGGCACCAAATCAAATCAAATCAAATCAATTTATTTTTGTAAGGCCCAAAATCACAACAACAGTTGCCTCTGAGGGCCACAGGGAGAAATGAATCAACAATGTCTGTGGTGGCGATGGAGTCAGACAATGTCTGTGGTGGCGATGAAGTCAGACAATGTCTGTGGTGGCGAGGGACAATGTCCCAGGGTCCTCTGTCCTTAGACTCTCCTTCTCGGCCAGGAAAAACTACAAAAAAAAACCTCTTTGGGAAAAAAGCGTAGAAACCTGGAGGAGTTCCAGTGAAGGAGAGATCCGACTCTCACAGACGGACAGACGGACACGAGGAGACTGGAGCTGGACCCACTCTTCAGGCAGAAGAGGGACCGTCTGAGTCGAGCAGGACCCACTCTTCAGGCAGATGAGGGACCGTCGGAGGCGAACTGGACCCACTCCTCAGGCAGATGAGGGACCGTGGGAGGCGAGCTGGACCCACTCTTCAGGTAGATGAGGCACCGTCGGAGGCGAGCTGGACCCACTCTTCAGGCAGATGAGGGACCGACTGAGGCGAACTGGAGCCACTCTTCAGGCAGATGAGGGACCGTCCACATGGGGCAGGGACCACTTCACCAGGAGAGGGACATCTGGGTCCACAGGTCCTCAGGAGTGAGAGAAAGAAAAAGAAGGCGGTGAACAGTTTGCAAGTGGAATTAAAAAATAAATATTGTTTGATAGCATAAGTAGTCAGAAGAAGAGGATAGTGCTCAAGCTGTCATACTTCCCCCAGCACAGTTACTCCTAGGGCAGCGTAGCTGAAGCTGTGGGTTTATCTTTCTGTTCCTAACTACTCTGACCATAAGCGATTTCGAAGAGGAACGTTTTAAGCCTGGACTTAAATGAAGAGACTGTGTCAGCATATTTAACATGGGTCGGGAGCTGATTCCATAACACAGGGGCTTGGTAGCTAAACGCTCTACCTCCTACAGTACTTTTAGAGACTCTTGGCACCACCAGCAGGAGGTCCTTGCTTAGTCCTGACTCTGGCACCAGCAGGAGGCCGGTCCATGTTTAGTCCTGACTCTGGCACCAGCAGGAGGCCGGTCCATGTTTAGTCCTGACTCTGGCACCAGCAGGAGGCCGGTCCATGTTTAGTCCTGACTCTGGCACCAGCAGGAGGCCGGTCCTGACTCTGGCACCAGCAGGAGGCCGGTCCACGTTTAGTCCTGACTCTGGCACCAGCAGGAGGCCGGTCCATGTTCAGTCCTGACTCTGGCACCAGCAGGAGGCCGGTCCATGTTTAGTCCTGACTCTGGCACCAGCAGGAGGCCGGTCCATGTTTAGTCCTGACTCTGGCACCAGCAGGAGGCCGGTCCTGACTCTGGCACCAGCAGGAGGCCGGTCCATGTTCAGTCCTGACTCTGGCACCAGCAGGAGGCCGGTCCATGTTTAGTCTTGACTCTGGCACCAGCAGGAGGTCCTTGCTTAGTCCTGACTCTGGCACCAGCAGGAGGCCGGTCCATGTTTAGTCCTGACTCTGGCACGAGCAGGAGGCCGGTCCATGTTTAGTCCTGACTCTGGCACCAGCAGGAGGCCGGTCCATGTTTAGTCCTGACTCTGGCACCAGCAGGAGGCCGGTCCTGACTCTGGCACCAGCAGGAGGCCGGTCCATGTTCAGTCCTGACTCTGGCACCAGCAGGAGGCCGGTCCATGTTTAGTCCTGACTCTGGCATCAGCAGGAGGCCAGTCCATGTTCAGTCCTGACTCTGGCACCAGCAGGAGGCCGGTCCATGTTTATTCCTGACTCTGGCACCAGCAGGAGGCCGGTCCATGTTTAGTCCTGACTCTGGCACCAGCAGGAGGCCGGTCCATGTTTAGTCTTGACTCTGGCACCAGCAGGAGGTCCTTGCTTAGTCCTGACTCTGGCACCAGCAGGAGTCCGGTCCATGTTCAGTCCTGACTCTGGCACCAGCAGGAGGCCGGTCCATGTTTAGTCCTGACTCTGGCACCAGCAGGAGGCCGGTCCATGTTTAGTCTTGACTCTGGCACCAGCAGGAGGTCCTTGCTTAGTCCTGACTCTGGCACCAGCAGGAGGCCGGTCCATGTTCAGTCCTGACTCTGGCACCAGCAGGAGGCCGGTCCATGTTTAGTCCTGACTTTGGCACCAGCAGGAGGCCGGTCCTGACTCTGGCACCAGCAGGAGGCCGGTCCACGTTTAGTCCTGACTCTGGCACCAGCAGGAGGCCGGTCCATGTTTAGTCCTGACTCTGGCACCAGCAGGAGGCCGGTCCATGTTCAGTCCTGACTCTGGCACCAGCAGGAGGCCGGTCCATGTTTAGTCCTGACTTTGGCACCAGCAGGAGGCCGGTCCACGTTTAGTCCTGACTCTGGCACCAGCAGGAGGCCGGTCCATGTTCAGTCCTGACTCTGGCACCAGCAGGAGGCCGGTCCTGACTCTGGCACCAAATCAAATCAAATCAAATCAATTTATTTTTGTAAGGCCCAAAATCACAACAACAGTTGCCTCTGAGGGCCACAGGGAGAAATGAATCAACAATGTCTGTGGTGGCGATGGAGTCAGACAATGTCTGTGGTGGCGATGAAGTCAGACAATGTCTGTGGTGGCGAGGGACAATGTCCCAGGGTCCTCTGTCCTTAGACTCTCCTTCTCGGCCAGGAAAAACTACAAAAAAAAACCTCTTTGGGAAAAAAGCGTAGAAACCTGGAGGAGTTCCAGTGAAGGAGAGATCCGACTCTCACAGACGGACAGACGGACACGAGGAGACTGGAGCTGGACCCACTCTTCAGGCAGAAGAGGGACCGTCTGAGTCGAGCAGGACCCACTCTTCAGGCAGATGAGGGACCGTCGGAGGCGAACTGGACCCACTCCTCAGGCAGATGAGGGACCGTGGGAGGCGAGCTGGACCCACTCTTCAGGTAGATGAGGCACCGTCGGAGGCGAGCTGGACCCACTCTTCAGGCAGATGAGGGACCGACTGAGGCGAACTGGAGCCACTCTTCAGGCAGATGAGGGACCGTCCACATGGGGCAGGGACCACTTCACCAGGAGAGGGACATCTGGGTCCACAGGTCCTCAGGAGTGAGAGAAAGAAAAAGAAGGCGGTGAACAGTTTGCAAGTGGAATTAAAAAATAAATATTGTTTGATAGCATAAGTAGTCAGAAGAAGAGGATAGTGCTCAAGCTGTCATACTTCCCCCAGCACAGTTACTCCTAGGGCAGCGTAGCTGAAGCTGTGGGTTTATCTTTCTGTTCCTAACTACTCTGACCATAAGCGATTTCGAAGAGGAACGTTTTAAGCCTGGACTTAAATGAAGAGACTGTGTCAGCATATTTAACATGGGTCGGGAGCTGATTCCATAACACAGGGGCTTGGTAGCTAAACGCTCTACCTCCTACAGTACTTTTAGAGACTCTTGGCACCACCAGCAGGAGGTCCTTGCTTAGTCCTGACTCTGGCACCAGCAGGAGGCCGGTCCATGTTTAGTCCTGACTCTGGCACCAGCAGGAGGCCGGTCCATGTTTAGTCCTGACTCTGGCACCAGCAGGAGGCCGGTCCATGTTTAGTCCTGACTCTGGCACCAGCAGGAGGCCGGTCCTGACTCTGGCACCAGCAGGAGGCCGGTCCACGTTTAGTCCTGACTCTGGCACCAGCAGGAGGCCGGTCCATGTTCAGTCCTGACTCTGGCACCAGCAGGAGGCCGGTCCATGTTTAGTCCTGACTCTGGCACCAGCAGGAGGCCGGTCCATGTTTAGTCCTGACTCTGGCACCAGCAGGAGGCCGGTCCTGACTCTGGCACCAGCAGGAGGCCGGTCCATGTTCAGTCCTGACTCTGGCACCAGCAGGAGGCCGGTCCATGTTTAGTCTTGACTCTGGCACCAGCAGGAGGTCCTTGCTTAGTCCTGACTCTGGCACCAGCAGGAGGCCGGTCCATGTTTAGTCCTGACTCTGGCACGAGCAGGAGGCCGGTCCATGTTTAGTCCTGACTCTGGCACCAGCAGGAGGCCGGTCCATGTTTAGTCCTGACTCTGGCACCAGCAGGAGGCCGGTCCTGACTCTGGCACCAGCAGGAGGCCGGTCCATGTTCAGTCCTGACTCTGGCACCAGCAGGAGGCCGGTCCATGTTTAGTCCTGACTCTGGCATCAGCAGGAGGCCAGTCCATGTTCAGTCCTGACTCTGGCACCAGCAGGAGGCCGGTCCATGTTTATTCCTGACTCTGGCACCAGCAGGAGGCCGGTCCATGTTTAGTCCTGACTCTGGCACCAGCAGGAGGCCGGTCCAGGTTCAGTCCTGACTCTGGCACCAGTAGGAGGCCGCTCCATGTTCAGTCCTGACTCTGGCACCAGCAGGAGGCCGGTCCATGTTCAGTCCTGACTCTGGCACCAGCAGGAGGCCGGTCCATGTTTAGTCCTGACTTTGGCACCAGCAGGAGGCCGGTCCTGACTCTGGCACCAGCAGGAGGCCGGTCCACGTTTAGTCCTGACTCTGGCACCAGCAGGAGGCCGGTCCATGTTTAGTCCTGACTCTGGCACCAGCAGGAGGCCGGTCCATGTTCAGTCCTGACTCTGGCACCAGCAGGAGGCCGGTCCATGTTTAGTCCTGACTTTGGCACCAGCAGGAGGCCGGTCCACGTTTAGTCCTGACTCTGGCACCAGCAGGAGGCCGGTCCATGTTCAGTCCTGACTCTGGCACCAGCAGGAGGCCGGTCCTGACTCTGGCACCAGCAGGAGGTCCTTGCTTAGTCCTGACTCTGGCACCAGCAGGAGGCCGGTCCATGTTTAGTCCTGACTCTGGCACCAGCAGGAGGCCGGTCCATGTTTAGTCCTGACTCTGGCACCAGCAGGAGGCCGGTCCATGTTTAGTCCTGACTCTGGCACCAGCAGGAGGCCGGTCCTGACTCTGGCACCAGCAGGAGGCCGGTCCACGTTTAGTCCTGACTCTGGCACCAGCAGGAGGCCGGTCCATGTTCAGTCCTGACTCTGGCACCAGCAGGAGGCCGGTCCATGTTTAGTCCTGACTCGGGCACCAGCAGGAGGCCGGTCCATGTTTAGTCCTGACTCTGGCACCAGCAGGAGGCCGGTCCTGACTCTGGCACCAGCAGGAGGCCGGTCCATGTTCAGTCCTGACTCTGGCACCAGCAGGAGGCCGGTCCATGTTTAGTCTTGACTCTGGCACCAGCAGGAGGTCCTTGCTTAGTCCTGACTCTGGCACCAGCAGGAGGCCGGTCCATGTTTAGTCCTGACTCTGGCACGAGCAGGAGGCCGGTCCATGTTTAGTCCTGACTCTGGCACCAGCAGGAGGCCGGTCCATGTTTAGTCCTGACTCTGGCACCAGCAGGAGGCCGGTCCTGACTCTGGCACCAGCAGGAGGCCGGTCCATGTTCAGTCCTGACTCTGGCACCAGCAGGAGGCCGGTCCATGTTTAGTCCTGACTCTGGCATCAGCAGGAGGCCAGTCCATGTTCAGTCCTGACTCTGGCACCAGCAGGAGGCCGGTCCATGTTTATTCCTGACTCTGGCACCAGCAGGAGGCCGGTCCATGTTTAGTCCTGACTCTGGCACCAGTAGGAGGCCGCTCCATGTTCAGTCCTGACTCTGGCACCAGCAGGAGGCCGCTCCATGTTTAGTCCTGACTCTGGCACCAGCAGGAGGCCGGTCCTGACTCTGGCACCAGCAGGAGTCCGGTCCATGTTCAGTCCTGACTCTGGCACCAGCAGGAGGCCGGTCCATGTTTAGTCCTGACTCTGGCACCAGCAGGAGGCCGGTCCAGGTTCAGTCCTGACTCTGGCACCAGTAGGAGGCCGCTCCATGTTTAGTCCTGACTCTGGCACCAGCAGGAGGCCGGTCCATGTTTAGTCCTGACTCTGGCACCAGCAGGAGGCCGGTCCATGTTCAGTCCTGACTCTGGCACCAGCAGGAGGCCGGTCCATGTTCAGTCCAGACTCTGGCACCAGCAGGAGGCCGGTCCATGTTTAGTCTTGACTCTGGCACCAGCAGGAGGTCCTTGCTTAGTCCTGACTCTGGCACCAGCAGGAGGCCGGTCCATGTTCAGTCCTGACTCTGGCACCAGCAGGAGGCCGGTCCATGTTTAGTCCTGACTCTGGCACCAGCAGGAGGCCGGTCCATGTTTAGTCCTGACTCTGGCACCAGCAGGAGGCCGGTCCTGACTCTGGCACCAGCAGGAGGCCGGTCCATGTTCAGTCCTGACTCTGGCACCAGCAGGAGGCCGGTCCATGTTCAGTCCTGACTCTGGCACCAGCAGGAGGCCGGTCCTGACTCTGGCACCAGCAGGAGGCCGGTCCACGTTTAGTCCTGACTCTGGCACCAGCAGGAGGCCGGTCCATGTTCATTCCTGACTCTGGCACCAGCAGGAGGCCGGTCCATGTTCAGTCCTGACTCTGGCACCAGCAAGAGGCCGGTACATGTTTAGTCCTGACTCTGGCACTAGCAGGAGGCCGGTCCATGTTCAGTCCTGATTCTGGCACCAGCAGGAGGCCGGTCCATGTTTAGTCCTGACTCTGACACCAGCAGGAGGCCGGTCCATGTTTAGTCCTGACTCTGGCACCAGCAGGAGGCCGGTCCTGACTCTGGCACCAGCAGGAGGCCGGTCCATGTTCAGTCCTGACTCTGGCACCAGCAGGAGGCCGGTCCATGTTTAGTCCTGACTCTGGCACTAGCAGGAGGCCGGTCCATGTTCAGTCCTGATTCTGGCACCAGCAGGAGGCCGGTCCATGTTTAGTCCTGACTCTGACACCAGCAGGAGGCCGGTCCATGTTTAGTCCTGACTCTGGCACCAGCAGGAGGCCGGTCCTGACTCTGGCACCAGCAGGAGGCCGGTCCATGTTCAGTCCTGACTCTGGCACCAGCAGGAGGCCGGTCCATGTTTAGTCTTGACTCTGGCACCAGCAGGAGGTCCTTGCTTAGTCCTGACTCTGGCACCAGCAGGAGGCCGGTCCATGTTTAGTCCTGACTCTGGCACCAGCAGGAGGCTGGTCCATGTTTAGTCCTGACTCTGGCACCAGCAGGAGGCCGGTCCATGTTTAGTCCTGACTCTGGCACCAGCAGGAGGCCGGTCCTGACTCTGGCACCAGCAGGAGGCCGGTCCATGTTCAGTCCTGACTCTGGCACCAGCAGGAGGCCGGTCCATGTTTAGTCCTGACTCTGGCATCAGCAGGAGGCCAGTCCATGTTCAGTCCTGACTCTGGCACCAGCAGGAGGCCGGTCCATGTTTATTCCTGACTCTGGCACCAGCAGGAGGCCGGTCCATGTTTAGTCCTGACTCTGGCACCAGCAGGAGGCCGGTCCATGTTCATTCCTGACTCTGGCACCAGCAGGAGGCCGGTCCATGTTCAGTCCTGACTCTGGCACCAGCAAGAGGCCGGTCCATGTTTAGTCCTGACTCTGGCACTAGCAGGAGGCCGGTCCATGTTCAGTCCTGATTCTGGCACCAGCAGGAGGCCGGTCCATGTTTAGTCCTGACTCTGACACCAGCAGGAGGCCGGTCCATGTTTAGTCCTGACTCTGGCACCAGCAGGAGGCCGGTCCTGACTCTGGCACCAGCAGGAGGCCGGTCCATGTTCAGTCCTCACTCTGGCACCAGCAGGAGGCCGGTCCATGTTTAGTCCTGACTCTGGCACTAGCAGGAGGCCGGTCCATGTTCAGTCCTGATTCTGGCACCAGCAGGAGGCCGGTCCATGTTTAGTCCTGACTCTGACACCAGCAGGAGGCCGGTCCATGTTTAGTCCTGACTCTGGCACCAGCAGGAGGCCGGTCCTGACTCTGGCACCAGCAGGAGGCCGGTCCATGTTCAGTCCTGACTCTGGCACCAGCAGGAGGCCGGTCCATGTTTAGTCTTGACTCTGGCACCAGCAGGAGGTCCTTGCTTAGTCCTGACTCTGGCACCAGCAGGAGGCCGGTCCATGTTTAGTCCTGACTCTGGCACCAGCAGGAGGCCGGTCCATGTTTAGTCCTGACTCTGGCACCAGCAGGAGGCCGGTCCATGTTTAGTCCTGACTCTGGCACCAGCAGGAGGCCGGTCCTGACTCTGGCACCAGCAGGAGGCCGGTCCATGTTCAGTCCTGACTCTGGCACCAGCAGGAGGCCGGTCCATGTTTAGTCCTGACTCTGGCATCAGCAGGAGGCCAGTCCATGTTCAGTCCTAACTCTGGCACCAGCAGGAGGCCGGTCCATGTTTATTCCTGACTCTGGCACCAGCAGGAGGCCGGTCCATGTTTAGTCCTGACTCTGGCACCAGCAGGAGTCCGGTCCATGTTCAGTCCTGACTCTGGCACCAGCAGGAGGCCGGTCCATGTTTAGTCCTGACTCTGGCACCAGCAGGAGGCCGGTCCAGGTTCAGTCCTGACACTGGCACCAGTAGGAGGCCGCTCCATGTTTAGTCCTGACTCTGGCACCAGCAGGAGGCCGGTCCATGTTTAGTCCTGACTCTGGCACCAGCAGGAGGCCGGTCCATGTTCAGTCCTGACTCTGGCACCAGCAGGAGGCCGGTCCATGTTTAGTCCTGACTCTGGCACCAGCAGGAGGCCGGTCCAGGTTCAGTCCTGACTCTGGCACCAGTAGGAGGCCGCTCCATGTTTAGTCCTGACTCTGGCACCAGCAGGAGGCCGGTCCATGTTTAGTCCTGACTCTGGCATCAGCAGGAGGCCAGTCCATGTTCAGTCCTGACTCTGGCACCAGCAGGAGGCCGGTCCATGTTTATTCCTGACTCTGGCACCAGCAGGAGGCCGGTCCATGTTTAGTCCTGACTCTGGCACCAGCAGGAGGCCGGTCCAGGTTCAGTCCTGACTCTGGCACCAGTAGGAGGCCGCTCCATGTTCAGTCCTGACTCTGGCACCAGCAGGAGGCCGCTCCATGTTTAGTCCTGACTCTGGCACCAGCAGGAGGCCGGTCCTGACTCTGGCACCAGCAGGAGTCCGGTCCATGTTCAGTCCTGACTCTGGCACCAGCAGGAGGCCGGTCCAGGTTCAGTCCTGACTCTGGCACCAGTAGGAGGCCGCTCCATGTTTAGTCCTGACTCTGGCACCAGCAGGAGGCCGGTCCATGTTTAGTCCTGACTCTGGCACCAGCAGGAGGCCGGTCCATGTTCAGTCCTGACTCTGGCACCAGCAGGAGGCCGGTCCATGTTTAGTCCTGACTCTGGCACCAGCAGGAGGCCGGTCCAGGTTCAGTCCTGACTCTGGCACCAGTAGGAGGCCGCTCCATGTTTAGTCCTGACTCTGGCACCAGCAGGAGGCCGGTCCATGTTTAGTCCTGACTCTGGCATCAGCAGGAGGCCGGTCCATGTTTAGTCCTGACTCTGGCACCAGCAGGAGGCCGGTCCATGTTCAGTCCTGACTCTGGCACCAGCAGGAGGCCAGTCCATGTTTATTCCTGACTCTGGCACCAGCAGGAGGCCAGTCCATGTTTAGTCCTGACTCACGCACCAGCAGGAGGCCGGTCCATGTTCAGTCCTGATTCTGGCACCAGCAGGAGGCCAGTCCATGTTTATTCCTGACTCTGGCACCAGCAGGAGGCCGGTCCATGTTTAGTCCTGACTCTGGCACCAGCAGGAGGCCGGTCCAGGTTCAGTCCTGACTCTGGCACCAGTAGGAGGCCGCTCCATGTTCAGTCCTGACTCTTGCACCAGCAGGAGGCCGGTCCATGTTTAGTCCTGACTTTGGCACCAGCAGGAGGCCGGTCCTGACTCTGGCACCAGCAGGAGGCCGGTCCACGTTTAGTCCTGACTCTGGCACCAGCAGGAGGCCGGTCCATGTTCATTCCTGACTCTGGCACCAGCAGGAGGCCGGTCCATGTTCAGTCCTGACTCTGGCACCAGCAAGAGGCCGGTCCATGTTTAGTCCTGACTCTGGCACTAGCAGGAGGCCGGTCCATGTTCAGTCCTGATTCTGGCACCAGCAGGAGGCCGGTCCATGTTTAGTCCCGACTCTGACACCAGCAGGAGGCCGGTCCATGTTTAGTCCTGACTCTGGCACCAGCAGGAGGCCGGTCCTGACTCTGGCACCAGCAGGAGGCCGGTCCATGTTCAGTCCTGACTCTGGCACCAGCAGGAGGCCGGTCCATGTTTAGTCTTGACTCTGGCACCAGCAGGAGGCCGGTCCTGACTCTGGCACCAGCAGGAGGCCGGTCCATGTTCAGTCCTGACTCTGGCACCAGCAGGAGGCCGGTCCATGTTCAGTCCTGACTCTGGCACCAGCAGGAGGCCGGTCCATGTTTAGTCCTGACTCTGGCATCAGCAGGAGGCTGGTCCATGTTTAGTCCTGACTCTGGCACCAGCAGGAGGCCGGTCCATGTTTAGTCCTGACTCTGGCACCAGCAGGAGGCCGGTCCATGTTCAGTCCTGACTCTGGCACCAGCAGGAGGCCAGTCCATGTTTATTCCTGACTCTGGCACCAGCAGGAGGCCGGTCCTGACTCTGGCACCAGCAGGAGGCCGGTCCATGTTCAGTCCTGACTCTGGCACCAGCAGGAGGCCGGTCCATGTTTAGTCTTGACTCTGGCACCAGCAGGAGGTCCTTGCTTAGTCCTGACTCTGGCACCAGCAGGAGGCCGGTCCATGTTTAGTCCTGACTCTGGCACCAGCAGGAGGCCGGTCCATGTTTAGTCCTGACTCTGGCACCAGCAGGAGGCCGGTCCATGTTTAGTCCTGACTCTGGCACCAGCAGGAGGCCGGTCCTGACTCTGGCACCAGCAGGAGGCCGGTCCACGTTTAGTCCTGACTCTGGCACCAGCAGGAGGCCGGTCCATGTTCAGTCCTGACTCTGGCACCAGCAGGAGGCCGGTCCATGTTTAGTCCTGACTGGCACCAGCAGGAGGCCGGTCCATGTTTAGTCCTGACTCTGGCACCAGCAGGAGGCCGGTCCTGACTCTGGCACCAGCAGGAGGCCGGTCCACGTTTAGTCCTGACTCTGGCACCAGCAGGAGGCCGGTCCATGTTTAGTCCTGACTCTGGCACCAGCAGGAGGCCGGTCCATGTTCAGTCCTGACTCTGGCACCAGCAGGAGGCCGGTCCATGTTTAGTCTTGACTCTGGCACCAGCAGGAGTTCCTTGCTTAGTCCTGACTCTGGCACCAGCAGGAGGCCGGTCCATGTTTAGTCCTGACTCTGGCACCAGCAGGAGGCCGGTCCATGTTTAGTCCTGACTCTGGCACCAGCAGGAGGCCGGTCCATGTTTAGTCCTGACTCTGGCACCAGCAGGAGGCCGGTCCTGACTCTGGCACCAGCAGGAGGCCGGTCCTGACTCTGGCACCAGCAGGAGGCCGGTCCACGTTTAGTCCTGACTCTGGCACCAGCAGGAGGCCGGTCCATGTTCAGTCCTGACTCTGGCACCAGCAGGAGGCCGGTCCATGTTTAGTCCTGACTCTGGCACCAGCAGGAGGCCGGTCCATGTTTAGTCCTGACTCTGGCACCAGCAGGAGGCCGGTCCATGTTTAGTCCTGACTCTGGCACCAGCAGGAGGCCGGTCCTGACTCTGGCACCAGCAGGAGGCCGGTCCATGTTCAGTCCTGACTCTGGCACCAGCAGGAGGCCGGTCCATGTTTAGTCTTGACTCTGGCACCAGCAGGAGGTCCTTGCTTAGTCCTGACTCTGGCACCAGCAGGAGGCCGGTCCATGTTTAGTCCTGACTCTGGCACCAGCAGGAGGCCGGTCCATGTTTAGTCCTGACTCTGGCACCAGCAGGAGGCCGGTCCTGACTCTGGCACCAGCAGGAGGCCGGTCCACGTTTAGTCCTGACTCTGGCACCAGCAGGAGGCCGGTCCATGTTCAGTCCTGACTCTGGCACCAGCAGGAGGCCGGTCCATGTTTAGTCCTGACTGGCACCAGCAGGAGGCCGGTCCATGTTTAGTCCTGACTCTGGCACCAGCAGGAGGCCGGTCCTGACTCTGGCACCAGCAGGAGGCCGGTCCACGTTTAGTCCTGACTCTGGCACCAGCAGGAGGCCGGTCCATGTTCATTCCTGACTCTGGCACCAGCAGGAGGCCGGTCCATGTTCAGTCCTGACTCTGGCACCAGCAAGAGGCCGGTCCATGTTTAGTCCTGACTTTGGCACTAGCAGGAGGCCGGTCCATGTTCAGTCCTGATTCTGGCACCAGCAGGAGGCCGGTCCATGTTTAGTCCTGACTCTGACACCAGCAGGAGGCCGGTCCATGTTTAGTCCTGACTCTGGCACCAGCAGGAGGCCGGTCCTGACTCTGGCACCAGCAGGAGGCCGGTCCATGTTCAGTCCTGACTCTGGCACCAGCAGGAGGCCGGTCCATGTTTAGTCTCGACTCTGGCACCAGCAGGATTCCTTGCTTAGTCCTGACTCTGGCACCAGCAGGAGGCCGGTCCATGTTTAGTCCTGACTCTGGCACCAGCAGGAGGCCGGTCCATGTTTAGTCCTGACTCTGGCACCAGCAGGAGGCCGGTCCTGACTCTGGCACCAGCAGGAGGCCGGTCCATGTTCATTCCTGACTCTGGCACCAGCAGGAGGCCGGTCCATGTTCAGTCCTGACTCTGGCACCAGCAAGAGGCCGGTCCATGTTTAGTCCTGACTCTGGCACTAGCAGGAGGCCGGTCCATGTTCAGTCCTGATTCTGGCACCAGCAGGAGGCCGGTCCATGTTTAGTCCTGACTCTGACACCAGCAGGAGGCCGGTCCATGTTTAGTCCTGACTCTGGCACCAGCAGGAGGCCGGTCCTGACTCTGGCACCAGCAGGAGGCCGGTCCATGTTCAGTCCTGACTCTGGCACCAGCAGGAGGCCGGTCCATGTTTAGTCCTGACTCTGGCACTAGCAGGAGGCCGGTCCATGTTCAGTCCTGATTCTGGCACCAGCAGGAGGCCGGTCCATGTTTAGTCCTGACTCTGACACCAGCAGGAGGCCGGTCCATGTTTAGTCCTGACTCTGGCACCAGCAGGAGGCCGGTCCTGACTCTGGCACCAGCAGGAGGCCGGTCCATGTTCAGTCCTGACTCTGGCACCAGCAGGAGGCCGGTCCATGTTTAGTCTTGACTCTGGCACCAGCAGGAGGTCCTTGCTTAGTCCTGACTCTGGCACCAGCAGGAGGCCGGTCCATGTTTAGTCCTGACTCTGGCACCAGCAGGAGGCCGGTCCATGTTTAGTCCTGACTCTGGCACCAGCAGGAGGCCGGTCCATGTTTAGTCCTGACTCTGGCACCAGCAGGAGGCCGGTCCTGACTCTGGCACCAGCAGGAGGCCGGTCCATGTTCAGTCCTGACTCTGGCACCAGCAGGAGGCCGGTCCATGTTTAGTCCTGACTCTGGCATCAGCAGGAGGCCAGTCCATGTTCAGTCCTGACTCTGGCACCAGCAGGAGGCCGGTCCATGTTTATTCCTGACTCTGGCACCAGCAGGAGGCCGGTCCATGTTTAGTCCTGACTCTGGCACCAGCAGGAGGCCGGTCCAGGTTCAGTCCTGACTCTGGCACCAGCAGGAGGCCGGTCCATGTTTAGTCCTGACTCTGGCACCAGCAGGAGGCCGGTCCATGTTTAGTCCTGACTCTGGCACCAGCAGGAGGCCGGTCCATGTTTAGTCCTGACTCTGGCACCAGCAGGAGGCCGGTCCTGACTCTGGCACCAGCAGGAGGCCGGTCCATGTTCAGTCCTGACTCTGGCACCAGCAGGAGGCCGGTCCATGTTTAGTCTTGACTCTGGCACCAGCAGGAGGTCCTTGCTTAGTCCTGACTCTGGCACCAGCAGGAGGCCGGTCCATGTTTAGTCCTGACTCTGGCACCAGCAGGAGGCCGGTCCATGTTTAGTCCTGACTCTGGCACCAGCAGGAGGCCGGTCCTGACTCTGGCACCAGCAGGAGGCCGGTCCACGTTTAGTCCTGACTCTGGCACCAGCAGGAGGCCGGTCCATGTTCAGTCCTGACTCTGGCACCAGCAGGAGGCCGGTCCATGTTTAGTCCTGACTGGCACCAGCAGGAGGCCGGTCCATGTTTAGTCCTGACTCTGGCACCAGCAGGAGGCCGGTCCTGACTCTGGCACCAGCAGGAGGCCGGTCCACGTTTAGTCCTGACTCTGGCACCAGCAGGAGGCCGGTCCATGTTCATTCCTGACTCTGGCACCAGCAGGAGGCCGGTCCATGTTCAGTCCTGACTCTGGCACCAGCAAGAGGCCGGTCCATGTTTAGTCCTGACTTTGGCACTAGCAGGAGGCCGGTCCATGTTCAGTCCTGATTCTGGCACCAGCAGGAGGCCGGTCCATGTTTAGTCCTGACTCTGACACCAGCAGGAGGCCGGTCCATGTTTAGTCCTGACTCTGGCACCAGCAGGAGGCCGGTCCTGACTCTGGCACCAGCAGGAGGCCGGTCCATGTTCAGTCCTGACTCTGGCACCAGCAGGAGGCCGGTCCATGTTTAGTCTCGACTCTGGCACCAGCAGGAGTTCCTTGCTTAGTCCTTACTCTGGCACCAGCAGGAGGCCGGTCCATGTTTAGTCCTGACTCTGGCACCAGCAGGAGGCCGGTCCATTTTTAGTCCTGACTCTGGCACCAGCAGGAGGCCGGTCCTGACTCTGGCACCAGCAGGAGGCCGGTCCATGTTCATTCCTGACTCTGGCACCAGCAGGAGGCCGGTCCATGTTCAGTCCTGACTCTGGCACCAGCAAGAGGCCGGTCCATGTTTAGTCCTGACTCTGGCACTAGCAGGAGGCCGGTCCATGTTCAGTCCTGATTCTGGCACCAGCAGGAGGCCGGTCCATGTTTAGTCCTGACTCTGACACCAGCAGGAGGCCGGTCCATGTTTAGTCCTGACTCTGGCACCAGCAGGAGGCCGGTCCTGACTCTGGCACCAGCAGGAGGCCGGTCCATGTTCAGTCCTGACTCTGGCACCAGCAGGAGGCCGGTCCATGTTTAGTCCTGACTCTGGCACTAGCAGGAGGCCGGTCCATGTTCAGTCCTGATTCTGGCACCAGCAGGAGGCCGGTCCATGTTTAGTCCTGACTCTGACACCAGCAGGAGGCCGGTCCATGTTTAGTCCTGACTCTGGCACCAGCAGGAGGCCGGTCCTGACTCTGGCACCAGCAGGAGGCCGGTCCATGTTCAGTCCTGACTCTGGCACCAGCAGGAGGCCGGTCCATGTTTAGTCTTGACTCTGGCACCAGCAGGAGGTCCTTGCTTAGTCCTGACTCTGGCACCAGCAGGAGGCCGGTCCATGTTTAGTCCTGACTCTGGCACCAGCAGGAGGCCGGTCCATGTTTAGTCCTGACTCTGGCACCAGCAGGAGGCCGGTCCATGTTTAGTCCTGACTCTGGCACCAGCAGGAGGCCGGTCCTGACTCTGGCACCAGCAGGAGGCCGGTCCATGTTCAGTCCTGACTCTGGCACCAGCAGGAGGCCGGTCCATGTTTAGTCCTGACTCTGGCATCAGCAGGAGGCCAGTCCATGTTCAGTCCTGACTCTGGCACCAGCAGGAGGCCGGTCCATGTTTATTCCTGACTCTGGCACCAGCAGGAGGCCGGTCCATGTTTAGTCCTGACTCTGGCACCAGCAGGAGGCCGGTCCAGGTTCAGTCCTGACTCTGGCACCAGTAGGAGGCCGCTCCATGTTCAGTCCTGACTCTGGCACCAGCAGGAGGCCGCTCCATGTTTAGTCCTGACTCTGGCACCAGCAGGAGGCCGGTCCTGACTCTGGCACCAGCAGGAGTCCGGTCCATGTTCAGTCCTGACTCTGGCACCAGCAGGAGGCCGGTCCATGTTTAGTCCTGACTCTGGCACCAGCAGGAGGCCGGTCCAGGTTCAGTCCTGACTCTGGCACCAGTAGGAGGCCGCTCCATGTTTAGTCCTGACTCTGGCACCAGCAGGAGGCCGGTCCATGTTTAGTCCTGACTCTGGCACCAGCAGGAGGCCGGTCCATGTTCAATCCTGACTCTGGCACCAGCAGGAGGCCGGTCCATGTTTAGTCCTGACTCTGGCACCAGCAGGAGGCCGGTCCAGGTTCAGTCCTGACTCTGGCACCAGTAGGAGGCCGCTCCATGTTTAGTCCTGACTCTGGCACCAGCAGGAGGCCGGTCCATGTTTGGTCCTGACTCTGGCATCAGCAGGAGGCCAGTCCATGTTCAGTCCTGACTCTGGCACCAGCAGGAGGCCGGTCCATGTTTAGTCCTGACTCTGGCACCAGCAGGAGGCCGGTCCAGGTTCAGTCCTGACTCTGGCACCAGTAGGAGGCCGCTCCATGTTCAGTCCTGACTCTGGCACCAGCAGGAGGCCGCTCCATGTTTAGTCCTGACTCTGGCACCAGCAGGAGGCCGGTCCTGACTCTGGCACCAGCAGGAGTCCGGTCCATGTTCAGTCCTGACTCTGGCACCAGCAGGAGGCCGGTCCATGTTTAGTCCTGACTCTGGCACCAGCAGGAGGCCGGTCCAGGTTCAGTCCTGACTCTGGCACCAGTAGGAGGCCGCTCCATGTTTAGTCCTGACTCTGGCACCAGCAGGAGGCCGGTCCATGTTTAGTCCTGACTCTGGCACCAGCAGGAGGCCGGTCCATGTTCAGTCCTGACTCTGGCACCAGCAGGAGGCCGGTCCATGTTTAGTCCTGACTCTGGCACCAGCAGGAGGCCGGTCCAGGTTCAGTCCTGACTCTGGCACCAGTAGGAGGCCGCTCCATGTTTAGTCCTGACTCTGGCACCAGCAGGAGGCCGGTCCATGTTTAGTCCTGACTCTGGCATCAGCAGGAGGCCGGTCCATGTTTAGTCCTGACTCTGGCACCAGCAGGAGGCCGGTCCATGTTCAGTCCTGACTCTGGCACCAGCAGGAGGCCAGTCCATGTTTATTCCTGACTCTGGCACCAGCAGGAGGCCAGTCCATGTTTAGTCCTGACTCTGGCACCAGCAGGAGGCCGGTCCATGTTCAGTCCTGATTCTGGCACCAGCAGGAGGCCAGTCCATGTTTATTCCTGACTCTGGCACCAGCAGGAGGCCGGTCCATGTTTAGTTCTGACTCTGGCACCAGCAGGAGGCCGGTCCAGGTTCAGTCCTGACTCTGGCACCAGTAGGAGGCCGCTCCATGTTCAGTCCTGACTCTTGCACCAGCAGGAGGCCGGTCCATGTTTAGTCCTGACTTTGGCACCAGCAGGAGGCCGGTCCTGACTCTGGCACCAGCAGGAGGCCGGTCCACGTTTAGTCCTGACTCTGGCACCAGCAGGAGGCCGGTCCATGTTCATTCCTGACTCTGGCACCAGCAGGAGGCCGGTCCATGTTCAGTCCTGACTCTGGCACCAGCAAGAGGCCGGTCCATGTTTAGTCCTGACTCTGGCACTAGCAGGAGGCCGGTCCATGTTCAGTCCTGATTCTGGCACCAGCAGGAGGCCGGTCCATGTTTAGTCCCGACTCTGACACCAGCAGGAGGCCGGTCCATGTTTAGTCCTGACTCTGGCACCAGCAGGAGGCCGGTCCTGACTCTGGCACCAGCAGGAGGCCGGTCCATGTTCAGTCCTGACTCTGGCACCAGCAGGAGGCCGGTCCATGTTTAGTCTTGACTCTGGCACCAGCAGGAGGTCCTTGCTTAGTCCTGACTCTGGCACCAGCAGGAGGCCGGTCCATGTTCAGTCCTGACTCTGGCACCAGCAGGAGGCCGGTCCATGTTTAGTCCTGACTCTGGCACCAGCAGGAGGCCGGTCCATGTTTAGTCCTGACTCTGGCACCAGCAGGAGGCCGGTCCTGACTCTGGCACCAGCAGGAGGCCGGTCCATGTTCAGTCCTGACTCTGGCACCAGCAGGAGGCCGGTCCATGTTCAGTCCTGACTCTGGCACCAGCAGGAGGCCGGTCCATGTTTAGTCCTGACTCTGGCATCAGCAGGAGGCTGGTCCATGTTTAGTCCTGACTCTGGCACCAGCAGGAGGCCGGTCCATGTTCAGTCCTGACTCTGGCACCAGCAGGAGGCCAGTCCATGTTTATTCCTGACTCTGGCACCAGCAGGAGGCCAGTCCATGTTCAGTCCTGACTCTGGCACCAGCAGGAGGCAGGTCCATGTTTATTCCTGACTCTGGCACCAGCAGGAGGCCGGTCCATGTTTAGTCCTGACTCTGGCACCAGCAGGAGGCCGGTCCAGGTTCAGTCCTGACTCTGGCACCAGTAGGAGGCCGCTCCATGTTCAGTCCTGACTCTGGCACCAGCAGGAGGCCGCTCCATGTTTAGTCCTGACTCTGGCACCAGCAGGAGGCCAGTCCATGTTTAGTCCTGACTCTGGCACCAGCAGGAGGCCGGTCCATGTTCAGTCCTGATTCTGGCACCAGCAGGAGGCCAGTCCATGTTTATTCCTGACTCTGGCACCAGCAGGAGGCCGGTCCATGTTTAGTCCTGACTCTGGCACCAGCAGGAGGCCGGTCCAGGTTCAGTCCTGACTCTGGCACCAGTAGGAGGCCGCTCCATGTTCAGTCCTGACTCTGGCACCAGCAGGAGGCCGGTCCATGTTTAGTCCTGACTTTGGCACCAGCAGGAGGCCGGTCCTGACTCTGGCACCAGCAGGAGGCCGGTCCACGTTTAGTCCTGACTCTGGCACCAGCAGGAGGCCGGTCCATGTTCATTCCTGACTCTGGCACCAGCAGGAGGCCGGTCCATGTTCAGTCCTGACTCTTGCACCAGCAAGAGGCCGGTCCATGTTTAGTCCTGACTTTGGCACTAGCAGGAGGCCGGTCCATGTTCAGTCCTGATTCTGGCACCAGCAGGAGGCCGGTCCATGTTTAGTCCTGACTCTGACACCAGCAGGAGGCCGGTCCATGTTTAGTCCTGACTCTGGCACCAGCAGGAGGCCGGTCCTGACTCTGGCACCAGCAGGAGGCCGGTCCATGTTCAGTCCTGACTCTGGCACCAGCAGGAGGCCGGTCCATGTTTAGTCTTGACTCTGGCACCAGCAGGAGGTCCTTGCTTAGTCCTGACTCTGGCACCAGCAGGAGGCCGGTCCATGTTTAGTCCTGACTCTGGCACCAGCAGGAGGCCGGTCCATGTTTAGTCCTGACTCTGGCACCAGCAGGAGGCCGGTCCATGTTTAGTCCTGACTCTGGCACCAGCAGGAGGCCGGTCCTGACTCTGGCACCAGCAGGAGGCCGGTCCACGTTTAGTCCTGACTCTGGCACCAGCAGGAGGCCGGTCCATGTTCAGTCCTGACTCTGGCACCAGCAGGAGGCCGGTCCATGTTTAGTCCTGACTGGCACCAGCAGGAGGCCGGTCCATGTTTAGTCCTGACTCTGGCACCAGCAGGAGGCCGGTCCTGACTCTGGCACCAGCAGGAGGCCGGTCCACGTTTAGTCCTGACTCTGGCACCAGCAGGAGGCCGGTCCATGTTCAGTCCTGACTCTGGCACCAGCAAGAGGCCGGTCCATGTTTAGTCCTGACTTTGGCACTAGCAGGAGGCCGGTCCATGTTCAGTCCTGATTCTGGCACCAGCAGGAGGCCGGTCCATGTTTAGTCCTGACTGGCACCAGCAGGAGGCCGGTCCATGTTTAGTCCTGACTCTGGCACCAGCAGGAGGCCGGTCCTGACTCTGGCACCAGCAGGAGGCCGGTCCATGTTCATTCCTGACTCTGGCACCAGCAGGAGGCCGGTCCATGTTCAGTCCTGACTCTGGCACCAGCAAGAGGCCGGTCCATGTTTAGTCCTGACTTTGGCACTAGCAGGAGGCCGGTCCATGTTCAGTCCTGATTCTGGCACCAGCAGGAGGCCGGTCCATGTTTAGTCCTGACTCTGACACCAGCAGGAGGCCGGTCCATGTTTAGTCCTGACTCTGGCACCAGCAGGAGGCCGGTCCTGACTCTGGCACCAGCAGGAGGCCGGTCCATGTTCAGTCCTGACTCTGGCACCAGCAGGAGGCCGGTCCATGTTTAGTCTTGACTCTGGCACCAACAGGAGTTCCTTGCTTAGTCCTGACTCTGGCACCAGCAGGAGGCCGGTCCATGTTTAGTCCTGACTCTGGCACCAGCAGGAGGCCGGTCCATGTTTAGTCCTGACTCTGGCACCAGCAGGAGGCCGGTCCATGTTTAGTCCTGACTCTGGCACCAGCAGGAGGCCGGTCCTGACTCTGGCACCAGCAGGAGGCCGGTCCATGTTCAATCCTGACTCTGGCACCAGCAGGAGGCCGGTCCATGTTTAGTCCTGACTCTGGCATCAGCAGGAGGCCAGTCCATGTTCAGTCCTGACTCTGGCACCAGCAGGAGGCCGGTCCATGTTTATTCCTGACTCTGGCACCAGCAGGAGGCCGGTCCATGTTTAGTCCTGACTCTGGCACCAGCAGGAGGCCGGTCCAGGTTCAGTCCTGACTCTGGCACCAGTAGGAGGCCGCTCCATGTTCAGTCCTGACTCTGGCACCAGCAGGAGGCCGCTCCATGTTTAGTCCTGACTCTGGCACCAGCAGGAGGCCGGTCCTGACTCTGGCACCAGCAGGAGTCCGGTCCATGTTCAGTCCTGACTCTGGCACCAGCAGGAGGCCGGTCCATGTTTAGTCCTGACTCTGGCACCAGCAGGAGGCCGGTCCAGGTTCAGTCCTGACTCTGGCACCAGTAGGAGGCCGCTCCATGTTTAGTCCTGACTCTGGCACCAGCAGGAGGCCGGTCCATGTTTAGTCCTGACTCTGGCACCAGCAGGAGGCCGGTCCATGTTCAATCCTGACTCTGGCACCAGCAGGAGGCCGGTCCATGTTTAGTCCTGACTCTGGCACCAGCAGGAGGCCGGTCCAGGTTCAGTCCTGACTCTGGCACCAGTAGGAGGCCGCTCCATGTTTAGTCCTGACTCTGGCACCAGCAGGAGGCCGGTCCATGTTTGGTCCTGACTCTGGCATCAGCAGGAGGCCAGTCCATGTTCAGTCCTGACTCTGGCACCAGCAGGAGGCCGGTCCATGTTCAGTCCTGATTCTGGCACCAGCAGGAGGCCAGTCCATGTTTAGTCCTGACTCTGGCACCAGCAGGAGGCCGCTCCATGTTTAGTCCTGACTCTGGCACCAGCAGGAGGCCGGTCCATGTTTAGTCCTGACTCTGGCATCAGCAGGAGGCCGGTCCATGTTTAGTCCTGACTCTGGCACCAGCAGGAGGCCGGTCCATGTTCAGTCCTGACTCTGGCACCAGCAGGAGGCCAGTCCATGTTTATTCCTGACTCTGGCACCAGCAGGAGGCCAGTCCATGTTTAGTCCTGACTCTGGCACCAGCAGGAGGCCGGTCCATGTTCAGTCCTGATTCTGGCACCAGCAGGAGGCCAGTCCATGTTTATTCCTGACTCTGGCACCAGCAGGAGGCCGGTCCATGTTTAGTTCTGACTCTGGCACCAGCAGGAGGCCGGTCCAGGTTCAGTCCTGACTCTGGCACCAGTAGGAGGCCGCTCCATGTTCAGTCCTGACTCTTGCACCAGCAGGAGGCCGGTCCATGTTTAGTCCTGACTTTGGCACCAGCAGGAGGCCGGTCCTGACTCTGGCACCAGCAGGAGGCCGGTCCACGTTTAGTCCTGACTCTGGCACCAGCAGGAGGCCGGTCCATGTTCATTCCTGACTCTGGCACCAGCAGGAGGCCGGTCCATGTTCAGTCCTGACTCTGGCACCAGCAAGAGGCCGGTCCATGTTTAGTCCTGACTCTGGCACTAGCAGGAGGCCGGTCCATGTTCAGTCCTGATTCTGGCACCAGCAGGAGGCCGGTCCATGTTTAGTCCCGACTCTGACACCAGCAGGAGGCCGGTCCATGTTTAGTCCTGACTCTGGCACCAGCAGGAGGCCGGTCCTGACTCTGGCACCAGCAGGAGGCCGGTCCATGTTCAGTCCTGACTCTGGCACCAGCAGGAGGCCGGTCCATGTTTAGTCTTGACTCTGGCACCAGCAGGAGGTCCTTGCTTAGTCCTGACTCTGGCACCAGCAGGAGGCCGGTCCATGTTCAGTCCTGACTCTGGCACCAGCAGGAGGCCGGTCCATGTTTAGTCCTGACTCTGGCACCAGCAGGAGGCCGGTCCATGTTTAGTCCTGACTCTGGCACCAGCAGGAGGCCGGTCCTGACTCTGGCACCAGCAGGAGGCCGGTCCATGTTCAGTCCTGACTCTGGCACCAGCAGGAGGCCGGTCCATGTTCAGTCCTGACTCTGGCACCAGCAGGAGGCCGGTCCATGTTTAGTCCTGACTCTGGCATCAGCAGGAGGCTGGTCCATGTTTAGTCCTGACTCTGGCACCAGCAGGAGGCCGGTCCATGTTCAGTCCTGACTCTGGCACCAGCAGGAGGCCAGTCCATGTTTATTCCTGACTCTGGCACCAGCAGGAGGCCAGTCCATGTTCAGTCCTGACTCTGGCACCAGCAGGAGGCAGGTCCATGTTTATTCCTGACTCTGGCACCAGCAGGAGGCCGGTCCATGTTTAGTCCTGACTCTGGCACCAGCAGGAGGCCGGTCCAGGTTCAGTCCTGACTCTGGCACCAGTAGGAGGCCGCTCCATGTTCAGTCCTGACTCTGGCACCAGCAGGAGGCCGCTCCATGTTTAGTCCTGACTCTGGCACCAGCAGGAGGCCAGTCCATGTTTAGTCCTGACTCTGGCACCAGCAGGAGGCCGGTCCATGTTCAGTCCTGATTCTGGCACCAGCAGGAGGCCAGTCCATGTTTATTCCTGACTCTGGCACCAGCAGGAGGCCGGTCCATGTTTAGTCCTGACTCTGGCACCAGCAGGAGGCCGGTCCAGGTTCAGTCCTGACTCTGGCACCAGTAGGAGGCCGCTCCATGTTCAGTCCTGACTCTGGCACCAGCAGGAGGCCGGTCCATGTTTAGTCCTGACTTTGGCACCAGCAGGAGGCCGGTCCTGACTCTGGCACCAGCAGGAGGCCGGTCCACGTTTAGTCCTGACTCTGGCACCAGCAGGAGGCCGGTCCATGTTCATTCCTGACTCTGGCACCAGCAGGAGGCCGGTCCATGTTCAGTCCTGACTCTTGCACCAGCAAGAGGCCGGTCCATGTTTAGTCCTGACTTTGGCACTAGCAGGAGGCCGGTCCATGTTCAGTCCTGATTCTGGCACCAGCAGGAGGCCGGTCCATGTTTAGTCCTGACTCTGACACCAGCAGGAGGCCGGTCCATGTTTAGTCCTGACTCTGGCACCAGCAGGAGGCCGGTCCTGACTCTGGCACCAGCAGGAGGCCGGTCCATGTTCAGTCCTGACTCTGGCACCAGCAGGAGGCCGGTCCATGTTTAGTCTTGACTCTGGCACCAGCAGGAGGTCCTTGCTTAGTCCTGACTCTGGCACCAGCAGGAGGCCGGTCCATGTTTAGTCCTGACTCTGGCACCAGCAGGAGGCCGGTCCATGTTTAGTCCTGACTCTGGCACCAGCAGGAGGCCGGTCCATGTTTAGTCCTGACTCTGGCACCAGCAGGAGGCCGGTCCTGACTCTGGCACCAGCAGGAGGCCGGTCCACGTTTAGTCCTGACTCTGGCACCAGCAGGAGGCCGGTCCATGTTCAGTCCTGACTCTGGCACCAGCAGGAGGCCGGTCCATGTTTAGTCCTGACTGGCACCAGCAGGAGGCCGGTCCATGTTTAGTCCTGACTCTGGCACCAGCAGGAGGCCGGTCCTGACTCTGGCACCAGCAGGAGGCCGGTCCACGTTTAGTCCTGACTCTGGCACCAGCAGGAGGCCGGTCCATGTTCAGTCCTGACTCTGGCACCAGCAAGAGGCCGGTCCATGTTTAGTCCTGACTTTGGCACTAGCAGGAGGCCGGTCCATGTTCAGTCCTGATTCTGGCACCAGCAGGAGGCCGGTCCATGTTTAGTCCTGACTGGCACCAGCAGGAGGCCGGTCCATGTTTAGTCCTGACTCTGGCACCAGCAGGAGGCCGGTCCTGACTCTGGCACCAGCAGGAGGCCGGTCCATGTTCATTCCTGACTCTGGCACCAGCAGGAGGCCGGTCCATGTTCAGTCCTGACTCTGGCACCAGCAAGAGGCCGGTCCATGTTTAGTCCTGACTTTGGCACTAGCAGGAGGCCGGTCCATGTTCAGTCCTGATTCTGGCACCAGCAGGAGGCCGGTCCATGTTTAGTCCTGACTCTGACACCAGCAGGAGGCCGGTCCATGTTTAGTCCTGACTCTGGCACCAGCAGGAGGCCGGTCCTGACTCTGGCACCAGCAGGAGGCCGGTCCATGTTCAGTCCTGACTCTGGCACCAGCAGGAGGCCGGTCCATGTTTAGTCTTGACTCTGGCACCAACAGGAGTTCCTTGCTTAGTCCTGACTCTGGCACCAGCAGGAGGCCGGTCCATGTTTAGTCCTGACTCTGGCACCAGCAGGAGGCCGGTCCATGTTTAGTCCTGACTCTGGCACCAGCAGGAGGCCGGTCCATGTTTAGTCCTGACTCTGGCACCAGCAGGAGGCCGGTCCTGACTCTGGCACCAGCAGGAGGCCGGTCCATGTTCAATCCTGACTCTGGCACCAGCAGGAGGCCGGTCCATGTTTAGTCCTGACTCTGGCATCAGCAGGAGGCCAGTCCATGTTCAGTCCTGACTCTGGCACCAGCAGGAGGCCGGTCCATGTTTATTCCTGACTCTGGCACCAGCAGGAGGCCGGTCCATGTTTAGTCCTGACTCTGGCACCAGCAGGAGGCCGGTCCAGGTTCAGTCCTGACTCTGGCACCAGTAGGAGGCCGCTCCATGTTCAGTCCTGACTCTGGCACCAGCAGGAGGCCGCTCCATGTTTAGTCCTGACTCTGGCACCAGCAGGAGGCCGGTCCTGACTCTGGCACCAGCAGGAGTCCGGTCCATGTTCAGTCCTGACTCTGGCACCAGCAGGAGGCCGGTCCATGTTTAGTCCTGACTCTGGCACCAGCAGGAGGCCGGTCCAGGTTCAGTCCTGACTCTGGCACCAGTAGGAGGCCGCTCCATGTTTAGTCCTGACTCTGGCACCAGCAGGAGGCCGGTCCATGTTTAGTCCTGACTCTGGCACCAGCAGGAGGCCGGTCCATGTTCAATCCTGACTCTGGCACCAGCAGGAGGCCGGTCCATGTTTAGTCCTGACTCTGGCACCAGCAGGAGGCCGGTCCAGGTTCAGTCCTGACTCTGGCACCAGTAGGAGGCCGCTCCATGTTTAGTCCTGACTCTGGCACCAGCAGGAGGCCGGTCCATGTTTGGTCCTGACTCTGGCATCAGCAGGAGGCCAGTCCATGTTCAGTCCTGACTCTGGCACCAGCAGGAGGCCGGTCCATGTTTAGTCCTGACTCTGGCACCAGCAGGAGGCCGGTCCAGGTTCAGTCCTGACTCTGGCACCAGTAGGAGGCCGCTCCATGTTCAGTCCTGACTCTGGCACCAGCAGGAGGCCGCTCCATGTTTAGTCCTGACTCTGGCACCAGCAGGAGGCCGGTCCTGACTCTGGCACCAGCAGGAGTCCGGTCCATGTTCAGTCCTGACTCTGGCACCAGCAGGAGGCCGGTCCATGTTTAGTCCTGACTCTGGCACCAGCAGGAGGCCGGTCCAGGTTCAGTCCTGACTCTGGCACCAGTAGGAGGCCGCTCCATGTTTAGTCCTGACTCTGGCACCAGCAGGAGGCCGGTCCATGTTTAGTCCTGACTCTGGCACCAGCAGGAGGCCGGTCCATGTTCAGTCCTGACTCTGGCACCAGCAGGAGGCCGGTCCATGTTTAGTCCTGACTCTGGCACCAGCAGGAGGCCGGTCCAGGTTCAGTCCTGACTCTGGCACCAGTAGGAGGCCGCTCCATGTTTAGTCCTGACTCTGGCACCAGCAGGAGGCCGGTCCATGTTTAGTCCTGACTGGCATCAGCAGGAGGCCGGTCCATGTTTAGTCCTGACTCTGGCACCAGCAGGAGGCCGGTCCATGTTCAGTCCTGACTCTGGCACCAGCAGGAGGCCAGTCCATGTTTATTCCTGACTCTGGCACCAGCAGGAGGCCAGTCCATGTTTAGTCCTGACTCTGGCACCAGCAGGAGGCCGGTCCATGTTCAGTCCTGATTCTGGCACCAGCAGGAGGCCAGTCCATGTTTATTCCTGACTCTGGCACCAGCAGGAGGCCGGTCCATGTTTAGTTCTGACTCTGGCACCAGCAGGAGGCCGGTCCAGGTTCAGTCCTGACTCTGGCACCAGTAGGAGGCCGCTCCATGTTCAGTCCTGACTCTTGCACCAGCAGGAGGCCGGTCCATGTTTAGTCCTGACTTTGGCACCAGCAGGAGGCCGGTCCTGACTCTGGCACCAGCAGGAGGCCGGTCCACGTTTAGTCCTGACTCTGGCACCAGCAGGAGGCCGGTCCATGTTCATTCCTGACTCTGGCACCAGCAGGAGGCCGGTCCATGTTCAGTCCTGACTCTGGCACCAGCAGGAGGCCAGTCCATGTTTATTCCTGACTCTGGCACCAGCAGGAGGCCAGTCCATGTTCAGTCCTGACTCTGGCACCAGCAGGAGGCAGGTCCATGTTTATTCCTGACTCTGGCACCAGCAGGAGGCCGGTCCATGTTTAGTCCTGACTCTGGCACCAGCAGGAGGCCGGTCCAGGTTCAGTCCTGACTCTGGCACCAGTAGGAGGCCGCTCCATGTTCAGTCCTGACTCTGGCACCAGCAGGAGGCCGCTCCATGTTTAGTCCTGACTCTGGCACCAGCAGGAGGCCAGTCCATGTTTAGTCCTGACTCTGGCACCAGCAGGAGGCCGGTCCATGTTCAGTCCTGATTCTGGCACCAGCAGGAGGCCAGTCCATGTTTATTCCTGACTCTGGCACCAGCAGGAGGCCGGTCCATGTTTAGTCCTGACTCTGGCACCAGCAGGAGGCCGGTCCAGGTTCAGTCCTGACTCTGGCACCAGTAGGAGGCCGCTCCATGTTCAGTCCTGACTCTGGCACCAGCAGGAGGCCGGTCCATGTTTAGTCCTGACTTTGGCACCAGCAGGAGGCCGGTCCTGACTCTGGCACCAGCAGGAGGCCGGTCCACGTTTAGTCCTGACTCTGGCACCAGCAGGAGGCCGGTCCATGTTCATTCCTGACTCTGGCACCAGCAGGAGGCCGGTCCATGTTCAGTCCTGACTCTTGCACCAGCAAGAGGCCGGTCCATGTTTAGTCCTGACTTTGGCACTAGCAGGAGGCCGGTCCATGTTCAGTCCTGATTCTGGCACCAGCAGGAGGCCGGTCCATGTTTAGTCCTGACTCTGACACCAGCAGGAGGCCGGTCCATGTTTAGTCCTGACTCTGGCACCAGCAGGAGGCCGGTCCTGACTCTGGCACCAGCAGGAGGCCGGTCCATGTTCAGTCCTGACTCTGGCACCAGCAGGAGGCCGGTCCATGTTTAGTCTTGACTCTGGCACCAGCAGGAGGTCCTTGCTTAGTCCTGACTCTGGCACCAGCAGGAGGCCGGTCCATGTTTAGTCCTGACTCTGGCACCAGCAGGAGGCCGGTCCATGTTTAGTCCTGACTCTGGCACCAGCAGGAGGCCGGTCCATGTTTAGTCCTGACTCTGGCACCAGCAGGAGGCCGGTCCTGACTCTGGCACCAGCAGGAGGCCGGTCCACGTTTAGTCCTGACTCTGGCACCAGCAGGAGGCCGGTCCATGTTCAGTCCTGACTCTGGCACCAGCAGGAGGCCGGTCCATGTTTAGTCCTGACTGGCACCAGCAGGAGGCCGGTCCATGTTTAGTCCTGACTCTGGCACCAGCAGGAGGCCGGTCCTGACTCTGGCACCAGCAGGAGGCCGGTCCACGTTTAGTCCTGACTCTGGCACCAGCAGGAGGCCGGTCCATGTTCAGTCCTGACTCTGGCACCAGCAAGAGGCCGGTCCATGTTTAGTCCTGACTTTGGCACTAGCAGGAGGCCGGTCCATGTTCAGTCCTGATTCTGGCACCAGCAGGAGGCCGGTCCATGTTTAGTCCTGACTGGCACCAGCAGGAGGCCGGTCCATGTTTAGTCCTGACTCTGGCACCAGCAGGAGGCCGGTCCTGACTCTGGCACCAGCAGGAGGCCGGTCCATGTTCATTCCTGACTCTGGCACCAGCAGGAGGCCGGTCCATGTTCAGTCCTGACTCTGGCACCAGCAAGAGGCCGGTCCATGTTTAGTCCTGACTTTGGCACTAGCAGGAGGCCGGTCCATGTTCAGTCCTGATTCTGGCACCAGCAGGAGGCCGGTCCATGTTTAGTCCTGACTCTGACACCAGCAGGAGGCCGGTCCATGTTTAGTCCTGACTCTGGCACCAGCAGGAGGCCGGTCCTGACTCTGGCACCAGCAGGAGGCCGGTCCATGTTCAGTCCTGACTCTGGCACCAGCAGGAGGCCGGTCCATGTTTAGTCTTGACTCTGGCACCAACAGGAGTTCCTTGCTTAGTCCTGACTCTGGCACCAGCAGGAGGCCGGTCCATGTTTAGTCCTGACTCTGGCACCAGCAGGAGGCCGGTCCATGTTTAGTCCTGACTCTGGCACCAGCAGGAGGCCGGTCCATGTTTAGTCCTGACTCTGGCACCAGCAGGAGGCCGGTCCTGACTCTGGCACCAGCAGGAGGCCGGTCCATGTTCAGTCCTGACTCTGGCACCAGCAGGAGGCCGGTCCATGTTTAGTCCTGACTCTGGCATCAGCAGGAGGCCAGTCCATGTTCAGTCCTGACTCTGGCACCAGCAGGAGGCCGGTCCATGTTTATTCCTGACTCTGGCACCAGCAGGAGGCCGGTCCATGTTTAGTCCTGACTCTGGCACCAGCAGGAGGCCGGTCCAGGTTCAGTCCTGACTCTGGCACCAGTAGGAGGCCGCTCCATGTTCAGTCCTGACTCTGGCACCAGCAGGAGGCCGCTCCATGTTTAGTCCTGACTCTGGCACCAGCAGGAGGCCGGTCCTGACTCTGGCACCAGCAGGAGTCCGGTCCATGTTCAGTCCTGACTCTGGCACCAGCAGGAGGCCGGTCCATGTTTAGTCCTGACTCTGGCACCAGCAGGAGGCCGGTCCAGGTTCAGTCCTGACTCTGGCACCAGTAGGAGGCCGCTCCATGTTTAGTCCTGACTCTGGCACCAGCAGGAGGCCGGTCCATGTTTAGTCCTGACTCTGGCACCAGCAGGAGGCCGGTCCATGTTCAATCCTGACTCTGGCACCAGCAGGAGGCCGGTCCATGTTTAGTCCTGACTCTGGCACCAGCAGGAGGCCGGTCCAGGTTCAGTCCTGACTCTGGCACCAGTAGGAGGCCGCTCCATGTTTAGTCCTGACTCTGGCACCAGCAGGAGGCCGGTCCATGTTTGGTCCTGACTCTGGCATCAGCAGGAGGCCAGTCCATGTTCAGTCCTGACTCTGGCACCAGCAGGAGGCCGGTCCATGTTTAGTCCTGACTCTGGCACCAGCAGGAGGCCGGTCCAGGTTCAGTCCTGACTCTGGCACCAGTAGGAGGCCGCTCCATGTTCAGTCCTGACTCTGGCACCAGCAGGAGGCCGCTCCATGTTTAGTCCTGACTCTGGCACCAGCAGGAGGCCGGTCCTGACTCTGGCACCAGCAGGAGTCCGGTCCATGTTCAGTCCTGACTCTGGCACCAGCAGGAGGCCGGTCCATGTTTAGTCCTGACTCTGGCACCAGCAGGAGGCCGGTCCAGGTTCAGTCCTGACTCTGGCACCAGTAGGAGGCCGCTCCATGTTTAGTCCTGACTCTGGCACCAGCAGGAGGCCGGTCCATGTTTAGTCCTGACTCTGGCACCAGCAGGAGGCCGGTCCATGTTCAGTCCTGACTCTGGCACCAGCAGGAGGCCGGTCCATGTTTAGTCCTGACTCTGGCACCAGCAGGAGGCCGGTCCAGGTTCAGTCCTGACTCTGGCACCAGTAGGAGGCCGCTCCATGTTTAGTCCTGACTCTGGCACCAGCAGGAGGCCGGTCCATGTTTAGTCCTGACTGGCATCAGCAGGAGGCCGGTCCATGTTTAGTCCTGACTCTGGCACCAGCAGGAGGCCGGTCCATGTTCAGTCCTGACTCTGGCACCAGCAGGAGGCCAGTCCATGTTTATTCCTGACTCTGGCACCAGCAGGAGGCCAGTCCATGTTTAGTCCTGACTCTGGCACCAGCAGGAGGCCGGTCCATGTTCAGTCCTGATTCTGGCACCAGCAGGAGGCCAGTCCATGTTTATTCCTGACTCTGGCACCAGCAGGAGGCCGGTCCATGTTTAGTTCTGACTCTGGCACCAGCAGGAGGCCGGTCCAGGTTCAGTCCTGACTCTGGCACCAGTAGGAGGCCGCTCCATGTTCAGTCCTGACTCTTGCACCAGCAGGAGGCCGGTCCATGTTTAGTCCTGACTTTGGCACCAGCAGGAGGCCGGTCCTGACTCTGGCACCAGCAGGAGGCCGGTCCACGTTTAGTCCTGACTCTGGCACCAGCAGGAGGCCGGTCCATGTTCATTCCTGACTCTGGCACCAGCAGGAGGCCGGTCCATGTTCAGTCCTGACTCTGGCACCAGCAAGAGGCCGGTCCATGTTTAGTCCTGACTCTGGCACTAGCAGGAGGCCGGTCCATGTTCAGTCCTGATTCTGGCACCAGCAGGAGGCCGGTCCATGTTTAGTCCCGACTCTGACACCAGCAGGAGGCCGGTCCATGTTTAGTCCTGACTCTGGCACCAGCAGGAGGCCGGTCCTGACTCTGGCACCAGCAGGAGGCCGGTCCATGTTCAGTCCTGACTCTGGCACCAGCAGGAGGCCGGTCCATGTTTAGTCTTGACTCTGGCACCAGCAGGAGGTCCTTGCTTAGTCCTGACTCTGGCACCAGCAGGAGGCCGGTCCATGTTCAGTCCTGACTCTGGCACCAGCAGGAGGCCGGTCCATGTTTAGTCCTGACTCTGGCACCAGCAGGAGGCCGGTCCATGTTTAGTCCTGACTCTGGCACCAGCAGGAGGCCGGTCCTGACTCTGGCACCAGCAGGAGGCCGGTCCATGTTCAGTCCTGACTCTGGCACCAGCAGGAGGCCGGTCCATGTTCAGTCCTGACTCTGGCACCAGCAGGAGGCCGGTCCATGTTTAGTCCTGACTCTGGCATCAGCAGGAGGCTGGTCCATGTTTAGTCCTGACTCTGGCACCAGCAGGAGGCCGGTCCATGTTCAGTCCTGACTCTGGCACCAGCAGGAGGCCAGTCCATGTTTATTCCTGACTCTGGCACCAGCAGGAGGCCAGTCCATGTTCAGTCCTGACTCTGGCACCAGCAGGAGGCAGGTCCATGTTTATTCCTGACTCTGGCACCAGCAGGAGGCCGGTCCATGTTTAGTCCTGACTCTGGCACCAGCAGGAGGCCGGTCCAGGTTCAGTCCTGACTCTGGCACCAGTAGGAGGCCGCTCCATGTTCAGTCCTGACTCTGGCACCAGCAGGAGGCCGCTCCATGTTTAGTCCTGACTCTGGCACCAGCAGGAGGCCGGTCCATGTTTAGTCCTGACTCTGGCACCAGCAGGAGGCCGGTCCATGTTCAGTCCTGACTCTGGCACCAGCAGGAGGCCAGTCCATGTTTATTCCTGACTCTGCCACCAGCAGGAGGCCAGTCCATGTTTAGTCCTGACTCTGGCACCAGCAGGAGGCCGGTCCATGTTCAGTCCTGATTCTGGCACCAGCAGGAGGCCAGTCCATGTTTATTCCTGACTCTGGCACCAGCAGGAGGCCGGTCCATGTTTAGTCCTGACTCTGGCACCAGCAGGAGGCCGGTCCAGGTTCAGTCCTGACTCTGGCACCAGTAGGAGGCCGCTCCATGTTCAGTCCTGACTCTGGCACCAGCAGGAGGCCGGTCCCTGTTTAGTCCTGACTTTGGCACCAGCAGGAGGCCGGTCCTGACTCTGGCACCAGCAGGAGGCCGGTCCACGTTTAGTCCTGACTCTGGCACCAGCAGGAGGCCGGTCCATGTTCATTCCTGACTCTGGCACCAGCAGGAGGCCGGTCCATGTTCAGTCCTGACTCTTGCACCAGCAAGAGGCCGGTCCATGTTTAGTCCTGACTTTGGCACTAGCAGGAGGCCGGTCCATGTTCAGTCCTGATTCTGGCACCAGCAGGAGGCCGGTCCATGTTTAGTCCTGACTCTGACACCAGCAGGAGGCCGGTCCATGTTTAGTCCTGACTCTGGCACCAGCAGGAGGCCGGTCCTGACTCTGGCACCAGCAGGAGGCCGGTCCATGTTCAGTCCTGACTCTGGCACCAGCAGGAGGCCGGTCCATGTTTAGTCTTGACTCTGGCACCAGCAGGAGGTCCTTGCTTAGTCCTGACTCTGGCACCAGCAGGAGGCCGGTCCATGTTTAGTCCTGACTCTGGCACCAGCAGGAGGCCGGTCCATGTTTAGTCCTGACTCTGGCACCAGCAGGAGGCCGGTCCATGTTTAGTCCTGACTCTGGCACCAGCAGGAGGCCGGTCCTGACTCTGGCACCAGCAGGAGGCCGGTCCACGTTTAGTCCTGACTCTGGCACCAGCAGGAGGCCGGTCCATGTTCAGTCCTGACTCTGGCACCAGCAGGAGGCCGGTCCATGTTTAGTCCTGACTGGCACCAGCAGGAGGCCGGTCCATGTTTAGTCCTGACTCTGGCACCAGCAGGAGGCCGGTCCTGACTCTGGCACCAGCAGGAGGCCGGTCCACGTTTAGTCCTGACTCTGGCACCAGCAGGAGGCCGGTCCATGTTCATTCCTGACTCTGGCACCAGCAGGAGGCCGGTCCATGTTCAGTCCTGACTCTGGCACCAGCAAGAGGCCGGTCCATGTTTAGTCCTGACTTTGGCACTAGCAGGAGGCCGGTCCATGTTCAGTCCTGATTCTGGCACCAGCAGGAGGCCGGTCCATGTTTAGTCCTGACTCTGACACCAGCAGGAGGCCGGTCCATGTTTAGTCCTGACTCTGGCACCAGCAGGAGGCCGGTCCTGACTCTGGAACCAGCAGGAGGCCGGTCCATGTTCAGTCCTGACTCTGGCACCAGCAGGAGGCCGGTCCATGTTTAGTCTTGACTCTGGCACCAACAGGAGTTCCTTGCTTAGTCCTGACTCTGGCACCAGCAGGAGGCCGGTCCATGTTTAGTCCTGACTCTGGCACCAGCAGGAGGCCGGTCCATGTTTAGTCCTGACTCTGGCACCAGCAGGAGGCCGGTCCATGTTTAGTCCTGACTCTGGCACCAGCAGGAGGCCGGTCCTGACTCTGGCACCAGCAGGAGGCCGGTCCTGACTCTGGCACCAGCAGGAGGCCGGTCCACGTTTAGTCCTGACTCTGGCACCAGCAGGAGGCCGGTCCATGTTCAGTCCTGACTCTGGCACCAGCAGGAGGCCGGTCCATGTTTAGTCCTGACTCTGGCACCAGCAGGAGGCCGGTCCATGTTTAGTCCTGACTCTGGCACCAGCAGGAGGCCGGTCCTGACTCTGGCACCAGCAGGAGGCCGGTCCATGTTCAGTCCTGACTCTGGCACCAGCAGGAGGCCGGTCCATGTTTAGTCTTGACTCTGGCACCAGCAGGAGGTCCTTGCTTAGTCCTGACTCTGGCACCAGCAGGAGGCCGGTCCATGTTTAGTCCTGACTCTGGCACCAGCAGGAGGCCGGTCCATGTTTAGTCCTGACTCTGGCACCAGCAGGAGGCCGGTCCATGTTTAGTCCTGACTCTGGCACCAGCAGGAGGCCGGTCCTGACTCTGGCACCAGCAGGAGGCCGGTCCACGTTTAGTCCTGACTCTGGCACCAGCAGGAGGCCGGTCCATGTTCAGTCCTGACTCTGGCACCAGCAGGAGGCCGGTCCATGTTTAGTCCTGACTGGCACCAGCAGGAGGCCGGTCCATGTTTAGTCCTGACTCTGGCACCAGCAGGAGGCCGGTCCTGACTCTGGCACCAGCAGGAGGCCGGTCCACGTTTAGTCCTGACTCTGGCACCAGCAGGAGGCCGGTCCATGTTCATTCCTGACTCTGGCACCAGCAGGAGGCCGGTCCATGTTCAGTCCTGACTCTGGCACCAGCAAGAGGCCGGTCCATGTTTAGTCCTGACTTTGGCACTAGCAGGAGGCCGGTCCATGTTCAGTCCTGATTCTGGCACCAGCAGGAGGCCGGTCCATGTTCAGTCCTGACTCTGGCACCAGCAGGAGGCCGGTCCATGTTTAGTCTTGACTCTGGCACCAGCAGGAGTTCCTTGCTTAGTCCTGACTCTGGCACCAGCAGGAGGCCGGTCCATGTTTAGTCCTGACTCTGGCACCAGCAGGAGGCCGGTCCATGTTTAGTCCTGACTCTGGCACCAGCAGGAGGCCGGTCCATGTTTAGTCCTGACTCTGGCACCAGCAGGAGGCCGGTCCTGACTCTGGCACCAGCAGGAGGCCGGTCCTGACTCTGGCACCAGCAGGAGGCCGGTCCACGTTTAGTCCTGACTCTGGCACCAGCAGGAGGCCGGTCCATGTTCAGTCCTGACTCTGGCACCAGCAGGAGGCCGGTCCATGTTTAGTCCTGACTCTGGCACCAGCAGGAGGCCGGTCCATGTTTAGTCCTGACTCTGGCACCAGCAGGAGGCCGGTCCATGTTCAGTCCTGACTCTTGCACCAGCAGGAGGCCAGTCCATGTTTATTCCTGACTCTGGCACCAGCAGGAGGCCGGTCCATGTTTAGTCCTGACTCTGGCACCAGCAGGAGGCCGGTCCATGTTCAGTCCTGACTCTGGCACCAGTAGGAGGCCGCTCCACGTTCAGTCCTGACTCTGGCACCAGCAGGAGGCCGCTCCATGTTTAGTCCTGACTCTGGCACCAGCAGGAGGCCGGTCCATGTTTAGTCCTGACTTTGGCACCAGCAGGAGGCCGGTCCTGACTCTGGCACCAGCAGGAGGCCGGTCCACGTTTAGTCCTGACTCTGGCACCAGCAGGAGGCCGGTCCATGTTCATTCCTGACTCTGGCACCAGCAGGAGGCCGGTCCATGTTCAGTCCTGACTCTGGCACCAGCAAGAGGCCGGTCCATGTTTAGTCCTGACTCTGGCACCAGCAGGAGGCCGGTCCATGTTCAGTCCTGATTCTGGCACCAGCAGGAGGCCGGTCCATGTTTAGTCCTGACTCTGACACCAGCAGGAGGCCGGTCCATGTTTAGTCCTGACTCTGGCACCAGCAGGAGTCCGGTCCATGTTCAGTCCTGACTCTGGCACCAGCAGGAGGCCGGTCCACGTTTAGTCCTGACTCTGGCACCAGCAGGAGGCCGGTCCATGTTCATTCCTGACTCTGGCACCAGCAGGAGGCCGCTCCATGTTCAGTCCTGACTCTGGCACCAGCAGGAGGCCGCTCCATGTTTAGTCCTGACTCTGGCACCAGCAGGAGGCCGGTCCATGTTTAGTCCTGACTCTGGCACCAGCAGGAGGCCGGTCCATGTTCAGTCCTGACTCTGGCACCAGCAGGAGGCCGGTCCATGTTTAGTCCTGACTTTGGCACCAGCAGGAGGCCGGTCCTGACTCTGGCACCAGCAGGAGGCCGGTCCACGTTTAGTCCTGACTCTGGCACCAGCAGGAGGCCGGTCCAGGTTCAGTCCTGACTCTGGCACCAGTAGGAGGCCGGTCCATGTTTAGTCCTGACTCTGGCACCAGCAGGAGGCCGGTCCTGACTCTGGCACCAGCAGGAGGCCGGTCCATGTTCAGTCCTGACTCTGGCACCAGCAGGAGGCCGGTCCATGTTTAGTCCTGAATCTGGCACCCGTTGGAGGCCGGTCCATGTTCAGTCCTGACTCTGGCACCAGCAGGAGGCCGGTCCGTGTTTAGTCCTGACTCTGGCACCAGCAGGAGGCCGGTCCATGTTCAGTCCTGACTCTGGCACCAGCAGGAGGCCGGTCCATGTTCAGTCCTGACTCTGGCACCAGCAGGAGGCCGGTCCATGTTTAGTCCTGACTCTGGCACCAGCAGGAGGCCGGTCCATGTTTAGTCCTGACTTTGGCACCAGCAGGAGGCCGGTCCAGGTTCAGTCCTGACTCTGGCACCAGTAGGAGGCCGCTCCATGTTCAGTCCTGACTCTGGCACCAGCAGGAGGCCGGTCCAGGTTCAGTCCTGACTCTGGCACCAGTAGGAGGCCGCTCCATGTTCAGTCCTGACTCTGGCACCAGCAGGAGGCCGCTCCATGTTTAGTCCTGACTCTGGCACCAGCAGGAGGCCGGTCCATGTTTAGTCCTGACTCTGGCACCAGCAGGAGGCCGGTCCATGTTCAGGCCTGACTCTGGCACCAGCAGGAGGCCGGTCCATGTTTAGTCCTGACTTTGGCACCAGCAGGAGGCCGGTCCTGACTCTGGCACCAGCAGGAGGCCGGTCCACGTTTAGTCCTGACTCTGGCACCAGAAAGAGGCCGGTCCATGTTTAGTCCTGACTCTGGCACCAGCAGGAGGCCGGTCCATGTTCAGTCCTGACTCTGGCACCAGCAGGAGGCCGGTCCATGTTTAGTCCTGACTCTGACACCAGCAGGAGGCCAGTCCATGTTTATTCCTGACTCTGGCACCAGCAGGAGGCCAGTCCATGTTTATTCCTGACTCTGGCACCAGCAGGAGGCCGGTCCATGTTTAGTCCTGACTCTGGCACCAGCAGGAGGCCGGTCCAGGTTCAGTCCTGACTCTGGCACCAGTAGGAGGCCGCTCCATGTTCAGTCCTGACTCTGGCACCAGCAGGAGGCCGGTCCATGTTTAGTCCTGACTTTGGCACCAGCAGGAGGCCGGTCCTGACTCTGGCACCAGCAGGAGGCCGGTCCACGTTTAGTCCTGACTCTGGCACCAGCAGGAGGCCGGTCCATGTTCATTCCTGACTCTGGCACCAGCAGGAGGCCGGTCCATGTTCAGTCCTGACTCTGGCACCAGCAAGAGGCCGGTCCATGTTTAGTCCTGACTCTGACACCAGCAGGAGGCCGGTCCATGTTTAGTCCTGACTCTGGCACCAGCAGGAGGCCGGTCCTGACTCTGGCACCAGCAGGAGTCCGGTCCATGTTCAGTCCTGACTCTGGCACCAGCAGGAGGCCGGTCCATGTTTAGTCCTGACTCTGGCACCAGCAGGAGGCCGGTCCATGTTTAGTCCTGACTCTGGCACCAGCAGGAGGCCGGTCTATGTATAGTCCTGACTCTGGCACCAGCAGGAGGCCGGTCCAGGTTCAGTCCTGACTCTGGCACCAGTAGGAGGCCGTTCCATGTTCAGTCCTGACTCTGGCACCAGCAGGAGGCCGCTCCATGTTTAGTCCTGACTCTGGCACCAGCAGGAGGCCGGTCCATGTTTAGTCCTGACTCTGGCACCAGCAGGAGGCCGGTCCATGTTCAGTCCTGACTCTGGCACCAGCAGGAGGCCGGTCCATGTTTAGTCCTGACTTTGGCACCAGCAGGAGGCCGGTCCTGACTCTGGCACCAGCAGGAGGCCGGTCTACGTTTAGTCCTGACTCTGGCACCAGCAGGAGGCCGGTCCACGTTTAGTCCTGACTCTGGCACCAGCAGGAGGCCGGTCCATGTTCAGTCCTGACTCTGGCACCAGCAGGAGGCCGGTCCATGTTTAGTCCTGACTCTGGCATCAGCAGGAGGCCGGTCCATGTTCAGTCCTGACTCTGGCACCAGCAGGAGGCCAGTCCATGTTTATTCCTGACTCTGGCACCAGCAGGAGGCCAGTCCATGTTTAGTCCTGACTCTGGCACCAGCAGGAGGCCGGTCCATGTTTAGTCCTGACTCTGGCACCAGCAGGAGGCCGGTCCATGTTTAGTCCTGACTCTGACACCAGCAGGAGGCCGGTCCATGTTTAGTCCTGACTCTGGCACCAGCAGGAGGCCGGTCCACGTTTAGTCCTGACTCTGGCACCAGCAGGAGGCCGGTCCATGTTCATTCCTGACTCTGGCACCAGCAGGAGGCCGGTCCATGTTCAGTCCTGACTCTTGCACCAGCAAGAGGCCGGTCCATGTTTAGTCCTGACTCTGGCACCAGCAGGAGGCCGGTCCATGTTCAGTCCTGATTCTGGCACCAGCAGGAGGCCGGTCCATGTTTAGTCCTGACTCTGACACCAGCAGGAGGCCGGTCCATGTTTAGTCCTGACTCTGGCACCAGCAGGAGGCCGGTCCTGACTCTGGCACCAGCAGGAGTCCGGTCCATGTTCAGTCCTGACTCTGGCACCAGCAGGAGGCCGGTCCATGTTTAGTCCTGACTCTGGCACCAGCAGGAGGCCGGTCCATGTTTAGTCCTGACTCTGGCACCAGCAGGAGGCCGCTCCATGTTTAGTCCTGACTCTGGCACCAGCAGGAGGCCGGTCCATGTTTAGTCCTGACTCTGGCACCAGCAGGAGGCCGGTCCATGTTCAGTCCTGACTCTGGCACCAGCAGGAGGCCGGTCCATGTTTAGTCCTGACTTTGGCACCAGCAGGAGGCCGGTCCTGACTCTGGCACCAGCAGGAGGCCGGTCCACGTTTAGTCCTGACTCTGGCACCAGCAAGAGGCGGGTCCATGTTTAGTCCTGACTCTGGCACCAGCAGGAGGCCGGTCCATGTTCAGTCCTGATTCTGGCACCAGCAGGAGGCCGGTCCATGTTTAGTCCTGACTCTGACACCAGCAGGAGGCCGGTCCATGTTTAGTCCTGACTCTGGCACCAGCAGGAGGCCGGTCCTGACTCTGGCACCAGCAGGAGTCCGGTCCATGTTCAGTCCTGACTCTGGCACCAGCAGGAGGCCGGTCCATGTTTAGTCCTGACTCTGGCACCAGCAGGAGGCCGGTCCATGTTTAGTCCTGACTCTGGCACCAGCAGGAGGCCGGTCCATGTTTAGTCCTGACTCTGGCACCAGCAGGAGGCCGCTCCATGTTTAATCCTGACTCTGGCACCAGCAGGAGGCCGGTCCATGTTTAGTCCTGACTCTGGCACCAGCAGGAGGCCGGTCCATGTTCAGTCCTGACTCTGGCACCAGCAGGAGGCCGGTCCATGTTTAGTCCTGACTTTGGCACCAGCAGGAGGCCGGTCCTGACTCTGGCACCAGCAGGAGGCCGGTCCACGTTTAGTCCTGACTCTGGCACCAGCAAGAGGCCGGTCCATGTTTAGTCCTGACTCTGGCACCAGCAGGAGGCCGGTCCATGTTCAGTCCTGATTCTGGCACCAGCAGGAGGCCGGTCCATGTTTAGTCCTGACTCTGACACCAGCAGGAGGCCGGTCCATGTTTAGTCCTGACTCTGGCACCAGCAGGAGGCCGGTCCTGACTCTGGCACCAGCAGGAGTCCGGTCCATGTTCAGTCCTGACTCTGGCACCAGCAGGAGGCCGGTCCATGTTTAGTCCTGACTCTGGCACCAGCAGGAGGCCGGTCCATGTTTAGTCCTGACTCTGGCACCAGCAGGAGGCCGGTCCATGTTTAGTCCTGACTCTGGCACCAGCAGGAGGCCGGTCCAGGTTCAGTCCTGACTCTGGCACCAGTAGGAGGCCGTTCCATGTTCAGTCCTGACTCTGGCACCAGCAGGAGGCCGCTCCATGTTTAGTCCTGACTCTGGCACCAGCAGGAGGCCGGTCCATGTTTAGTCCAGACTCTGGCACCAGCAGGAGGCCGGTCCATGTTTAGTCCTGACTCTGGCACCAGCAGGAGGCCGCTCCATGTTTAATCCTGACTCTGGCACCAGCAGGAGGCCGGTCCATGTTTAGTCCTGACTCTGGCACCAGCAGGAGGCCGGTCCATGTTCAGTCCTGATTCTGGCACCAGCAGGAGGCCGGTCCATGTTTAGTCCTGACTCTGACACCAGCAGGAGGCCGGTCCATGTTTAGTCCTGACTCTGGCACCAGCAGGAGGCCGGTCCTGACTCTGGCACCAGCAGGAGTCCGGTCCATGTTCAGTCCTGACTCTGGCACCAGCAGGAGGCCGGTCCATGTTTAGTCCTGACTCTGGCACCAGCAGGAGGCCGGTCCATGTTTAGTCCTGACTCTGGCACCAGCAGGAGGCCGGTCCATGTTTAGTCCTGACTCTGGCACCAGCAGGAGGCCGCTCCATGTTTAATCCTGACTCTGGCACCAGCAGGAGGCCGGTCCATGTTTAGTCCTGACTCTGGCACCAGCAGGAGGCCGGTCCATGTTCAGTCCTGACTCTGGCACCAGCAGGAGGCCGGTCCATGTTTAGTCCTGACTTTGGCACCAGCAGGAGGCCGGTCCTGACTCTGGCACCAGCAGGAGGCCGGTCCACGTTTAGTCCTGACTCTGGCACCAGCAAGAGGCCGGTCCATGTTTAGTCCTGACTCTGGCACCAGCAGGAGGCCGGTCCATGTTCAGTCCTGATTCTGGCACCAGCAGGAGGCCGGTCCATGTTTAGTCCTGACTCTGACACCAGCAGGAGGCCGGTCCATGTTTAGTCCTGACTCTGGCACCAGCAGGAGGCCGGTCCTGACTCTGGCACCAGCAGGAGTCCGGTCCATGTTCAGTCCTGACTCTGGCACCAGCAGGAGGCCGGTCCATGTTTAGTCCTGACTCTGGCACCAGCAGGAGGCCGGTCCATGTTTAGTCCTGACTCTGGCACCAGCAGGAGGCCGGTCCATGTTTAGTCCTGACTCTGGCACCAGCAGGAGGCCGCTCCATGTTTAGTCGTGACTCTGGCACCAGCAGGAGGCCGGTCCATGTTTAGTCCTGACTCTGGCACCAGCAGGAGGCCGGTCCATGTTCAGTCCTGACTCTGGCACCAGCAGGAGGCCGGTCCATGTTTAGTCCTGACTTTGGCACCAGCAGGAGGCCGGTCCTGACTCTGGCACCAGCAGGAGGCCGGTCCACGTTTAGTCCTGACTCTGGCACCAGCAGGAGGCCGGTCCACGTTTAGTCCTGACTCTGGCACCAGCAGGAGGCCGGTCCATGTTCAGTCCTGACTCTGGCACCAGCAGGAGGCCGGTCCATGTTTAGTCCTGACTTTGGCACCAGCAGGAGGCCGGTCCTGACTCTGGCACCAGCAGGAGGCCGGTCCACGTTTAGTCCTGACTCTGGCACCAGCAGGAGGCCGGTCCATGTTCATTCCTGACTCTGGCACCAGCAGGAGGCCGGTCCATGTTCAGTCCTGACTCTGGCACCAGCAAGAGGCCGGTCCATGTTTAGTCCTGACTCTGGCACCAGCAGGAGGCCGGTCCATGTTCAGTCCTGATTCTGGCACCAGCAGGAGGCCGGTCCATGTTTAGTCCTGACTCTGACACCAGCAGGAGGCCGGTCCATGTTTAGTCCTGACTTTGGCACCAGCAGGAGGCCGGTCCTGACTCTGGCACCAGCAGGAGTCCGGTCCATGTTCAGTCCTGACTCTGGCACCAGCAGGAGGCCGGTCCATGTTTAGTCCTGACTCTGGCACCAGCAGGAGGCCGGTCCATGTTTAGTCCTGACTCTGGCACCAGCAGGAGGCCGGTCCATGTTTAGTCCTGACTCTGGCACCAGCAGGAGGCCGGTCCAGGTTCAGTCCTGACTCTGGCACCAGTAGGAGGCCGTTCCATGTTCAGTCCTGACTCTGGCACCAGCAGGAGGCCGCTCCATGTTTAGTCCTGACTCTGGCACCAGCAGGAGGCCGGTCCATGTTTAGTCCTGACTCTGGCACCAGCAGGAGGCCGGTCCATGTTCAGTCCTGACTCTGGCACCAGCAGGAGGCCGGTCCATGTTTAGTCCTGACTTTGGCACCAGCAGGAGGCCGGTCCTGACTCTGGCACCAGCAGGAGGCCGGTCCACGTTTAGTCCTGACTCTGGCACCAGCAGGAGGCCGGTCCACGTTTAGTCCTGACTCTGGCACCAGCAGGAGGCCGGTCCATGTTCAGTCCTGACTCTGGCACCAGCAGGAGGCCGGTCCATGTTTAGTCCTGACTCTGGCATCAGCAGGAGGCCGGTCCATGTTTAGTCCTGACTCTGGCACCAGCAGGAGGCCGGTCCATGTTCAGTCCTGACTCTGGCACCAGCAGGAGGCCAGTCCATGTTTATTCCTGACTCTGGCACCAGCAGGAGGCCAGTCCATGTTTAGTCCTGACTCTGGCACCAGCAGGAGGCCGGTCCATGTTCAGTCCTGACTCTGGCACCAGCAGGAGGCCAGTCCATGTTTATTCCTGACTCTGGCACCAGCAGGAGGCCGGTCCATGTTTAGTCCTGACTCTGGCACCAGCAGGAGGCCGGTCCAGGTTCAGTCCTGACTCTGGCACCAGTAGGAGGCCGCTCCATGTTCAGTCCTGACTCTGGCACCAGCAGGAGGCCGGTCCATGTTTAGTCCTGACTCTGGCACCAGCAGGAGGCCGGTCCATGTTCAGTCCTGACTCTGGCACCAGCAGGAGGCCGGTCCATGTTTAGTCCTGACTTTGGCACCAGCAGGAGGCCGGTCCTGACTCTGGCACCAGCAGGAGGCCGGTCCACGTTTAGTCCTGACTCTGGCACCAGCAGGAGTCCGGTCCATGTTCAGTCCTGACTCTGGCACCAGCAGGAGGCCGGTCCATGTTTAGTCTTGACTCTGGCACCAGCAGGAGGTCCTTGTTTAGTCCTGACTCTGGCACCAGCAGGAGGCCGGTCCATGTTTAGTCCTGACTCTGGCACCAGCAGGAGGCCGGTCCATGTTTAGTCCTGACTCTGGCACCAGCAGGAGGCCGGTCCTGACTCTGGCACCAGCAGGAGGCCGGTCCACGTTTAGTCCTGACTCTGGCACCAGCAGGAGGCCGGTCCATGTTCAGTCCTGACTCTGGCACCAGCAGGAGGCCGGTCCATGTTTAGTCCTGACTCTGGCACCAGCAGGAGGCCGGTCCATGTTTAGTCCTGACTCTGGCACCAGCAGGAGGCCGGTCCTGACTCTGGCACCAGCAGGAGGCCGGTCCATGTTCAGTCCTGACTCTGGCACCAGCAGGAGGCCAGTCCTGACTCTGGCACCAGCAGGAGGCCAGTCCATGTTTAGTCCTGACTCTGGCACCAGCAGGAGGCCGGTCCATGTTTAGTCCTGACTCTGGCACCAGCAGGAGGCCGGTCCATGTTCAGTCCTGACTCTGGCACCAGCAGGAGGCCGGTCCATGTTCAGTCCTGACTCTGGCACCAGCAGGAGGCCGGTCCATGTTCAGTCCTGACTCTGGCACCAGCAGGAGGCCGGTCCATGTTCAGTCCTGACTCTGGCACCAGCAGAAGGCCGGTCCATGTTTAGTCCTGACTCTGGCACCAGTTGGAGGCCGGTCCATGTTCAGTCCTGACTCTGGCACCAGCAGGAGGCCGGTCCGTGTTTAGTCCTGACTCTGGCACCAGCAGGAGGCCGGTCCATGTTCAGTCCTGACTCTGGCACCAGCAGGAGGCCGGTCCATGTTCAGTCCTGACTCTGGCACCAGCAGGAGGCCGGTCCATGTTTAGTCCTGACTCTGGCACCAGCAGGAGGCCGGTCCATGTTTAGTCCTGACTTTGGCACCAGCAGGAGGCCGGTCCAGGTTCAGTCCTGACTCTGGCACCAGTAGGAGGCCGCTCCATGTTCAGTCCTGACTCTGGCACCAGCAGGAGGCCGCTCCATGTTTAGTCCTGACTCTTGCACCAGCAGGAGGCCGGTCCATGTTTAGTCCTGACTCTGGCACCAGCAGGAGGCCGGTCCATGTTCAGTCCTGACTCTGGCAACAGCAGGAGGCCGGTCCATGTTTAGTCCTGACTTTGGCACCAGCAGGAGGCCGGTCCTGACTCTGGCACCAGCAGGAGGCCGGTCCACGTTTAGTCCTGACTCTGGCACCAGCAGGAGGCCGGTCCATGTTCATTCCTGACTCTGGCACCAGCAGGAGGCCGGTCCATGTTCAGTCCTGACTCTGGCACCAGCAAGAGGCCGGTCCATGTTTAGTCCTGACTCTGGCACTAGCAGGAGGCCGGTCCATGTTCAGTCCTGATTCTGGCACCAGCAGGAGGCCGGTCCATGTTTAGTCCTGACTCTGACACCAGCAGGAGGCCGGTCCATGTTTAGTCCTGACTCTGGCACCAGCAGGAGGCCGGTCCTGACTCTGGCACCAGCAGGAGGCCGGTCCATGTTCAGTCCTGACTCTGGCACCAGCAGGAGGCCGGTCCATGTTTAGTCTTGACTCTGGCACCAGCAGGAGGTCCTTGCTTAGTCCTGACTCTGGCACCAGCAGGAGGCCGGTCCATGTTTAGTCCTGACTCTGGCACCAGCAGGAGGCCGGTCCATGTTTAGTCCTGACTCTGGCACCAGCAGGAGGCCGGTCCATGTTTAGTCCTGACTCTGGCACCAGCAGGAGGCCGGGCTGAGACCAGGACACGTGATTAAACCTGGTCTTGATTAACACGTGTTTTCTTGTGAAACGCTGCCCCGGATGCCCGCCCTCTCTCGCTCTAACGCACCCTCCTCCCTCACTGCGTGGCCAGTCAGATCCCGTTCCGTCGAGCGCAGACACGGACCGCGCACCGTCTGCTGCCCGTGCGTCCCGTGCGTCCCTCCCGCGCCACTGTCTCTACCACCGCGCTTCGACCGCCACGCGCCGACGGACGCACGCGCTGGCCGAGCTACGACGCACCATGGCCCGCGTGCTGGTCCAAGGGATGCCGGGGGATGAGGAGGACGCGGAGGCCACTGGGAAGAGCACCGGGGAGAGCACCGGGGCGGACACCGGGGAGCCGCGGATGCTGAGCCGGTACAGGAGCATCAGAGGCCGGCGGAGGAAGAGGAAGGAGCTGTTCATCTTCCAGATGTGCTTCGCGGCGCTGCTGCTCGCGCTCGCAGCCGCGCTGCGTTCCGTCACGCACGACTCAGGTAGAACGGCATCGAACCGGGGTCATGATGAGAACCGGAACCATGGCGACCGGGTCATGATGAGAACCGGAACCATGGCGACCGGGGTCATGATGAGAACCGGAACCATGGCGACCGGGGTCATGATGAGAACCGGAACCATGGCGACCGGGTCACGCGGGTGTGGAACGGGCTGTGTTCAAGAACGCGTCATTTAGTCCTGTTTTTAGTGTTTAGAGGGTTCACCTGCTGCAGACCTCATTTATCTCTGTGTTCTTTTAGTCCTGGCTTAGTCCTGGTTTACTCCTGGTTCAGTCCTGGTTTAGTCCTGGTTCAGTCCTGGTTTAGTCCTGGTTTGGTCCTGGTCCAGGACTCATTTATGTTGCTGTAAAACCTCAGAAATACAGATAAATATAATACATCTGTATATTATATATTATATATGTTTGTTTATCGGCCCATATTCCGACACCTTTGCTGATTATTGCTGAGATCTGTATATCGTTATATCTGTATATCGTTATATCTGTATATCGTTATATCTGTATATCGTTATATCTGTATATCGTTATATCTGTATATCGTTATATCTGTATATCGTTATATCTGTATACAATATCTGTGTGTGTATGTATATAGATACATAGATACATAGATGTATAGATTATATCTATATATAATTTCTAAAATATATTCAAATACTGCAGTTTTATCAATATCACAGTATTTAACATATTACAATTATTATTTCACTTGTACTGAACATCCTGGTGTTGAGGAACAGACCTTGTACTGAACATCCTGGTGTTGAGGAACAGACCTTGTACTGAACATCCTGGTGTTGAGGAACAGACCTTGTACTGAACATCCCGGTGTTGAGGAACAGACCTTGTACTGAACATCCTGGTGTTGAGGAACAGACCTTGTACTGAACATCCCGGTGTTGAGGAACAGACCTTGTACTGAACATCCTGGTGTTGAGGAACAGACCTTGTACTGAACATCCTGGTGTTGAGTAATAGACCTTGTACTGAACATCCTGGTGTTGAGGAACAGACCTTGTACTGAACATCCTGGTGTTGAGTAACAGACCTTGTACTGAACATCCTGGTGTTGAGGAACAGACCTTGTACTGAACATCCTGGTGTTGAGGAACAGACATTGTACTGAACATCCCGGTGTTGAGTAACAGACATTGTACTGAACATCCCGGTGTTGAGGAACAGACCTTGTACTGAACATCCTGGTGTTGAGGAACAGACCTTGTACTGAACATCCTGGTGTTGAGTAATAGACCTTATACTGAACATCCTGGTGTTGAGGAACAGACCTTGTACTGAACATCCCGGTGTTGAGGAACAGACCTTGTACTGAACATCCTGGTGTTGAGGAACAGACCTTGTACTGAACATCCTGGTGTTGAGTAATAGACCTTGTACTGAACATCCTGGTGTTGAGTAATAGACCTTGTACTGAACATCCTGGTGTTGAGGAACAGACCTTGTACTGAACATCCCGGAGTTGAGTAATAGACCTTGTACTGAACATCCTGGTGTTGAGGAACAGACCTTGTACTGAACATCCCGGTGTTGAGGAACAGACCTTGTACTGAACATCCTGGTGTTGAGGAACAGACCTTGTACTGAACATCCTGGTGTTGAGGAACAGACCTTGTACTGAACATCCTGGTGTTGAGGAACAGACATTGTACTGAACATCCCGGTGTTGAGGAACAGACCTTGTACTGAACATCCTGGTGTTGAGTAACAGACATTGTACTGAACATCCCGGTGTTGAGGAACAGACCTTGTACTGAACATCCTGGTGTTGAGGAACAGACCTTGTACTGAACATCCTGGTGTTGAGTAATAGACCTTGTACTGAACATCCTGGTGTTGAGGAACAGACCTTGTACTGAACATCCCGGTGTTGAGGAACAGACCTTGTACTGAACATCCTGGTGTTGAGGAACAGACCTTGTACTGAACATCCTGGTGTTGAGTAATAGACCTTGTACTGAACATCCTGGTGTTGAGTAATAGACCTTGTACTGAACATCCTGGTGTTGAGGAACAGACCTTGTACTGAACATCCTGGTGTTGAGGAACAGACCTTGTACTGAACATCCTGGTGTTGAGTAATAGACCTTGTACTGAACATCCTGGTGTTGAGTAATAGACCTTGTACTGAACATCCTGGTGTTGAGTAATAGACCTTGTACTGAACATCCTGGTGTTGAGGAACAGACCTTGTACTGAACATCCTGGTGTTGAGGAACAGACCTTGTACTGAACATCCCGGTGTTGAGGAACAGACCTTGTACTGAACATCCCGGTGTTGAGGAACAGACCTTGTACTGAACATCCCGGTGTTGAGGAACAGACCTTGTACTGAACATCCCGGTGTTGAGGAACAGACCTTGTACTGAACATCCCGGTGTTGAGGAACAGACCTTGTACTGAACATCCTGGTGCTGAGGAACAGACCTTGTACTGAACATCCCGGTGTTGAGGAACAGACCTTGTACTGAACATCCTGGTGTTGAGGAACAGACCTTGTACTGAACATCCCGGTGTTGAGTAACAGACATTGTACTGAACATCCTGGTGTTGAGTAATAGACCTTGTACTGAACATCCCGGTGTTGAGGAACAGACCTTGTACTGAACATCCTGGTGTTGAGTAATATACCTTGTACTGAACATCCTGGTGTTGAGGAACAGACCTTGTACTGAACATCCTGGTGTTGAGGAACAGACCTTGTACTGAACATCCTGGTGTTGAGTAATAGACCTTGTACTGAACATCCTGGTGTTGAGGAACAGACCTTGTACTGAACATCCTGGTGTTGAGTAATAGACCTTGTACTGAACATCCTGGTGTTGAGGAACAGACCTTGTACTGAACATCCTGGTGTTGAGTAACAGACATTGTACTGAACATCCTGGTGTTGAGTAATAGACCTTGTACTGAACATCCTGGTGTTGAGGAACAGACCTTGTACTGAACATCCTGGTGTTGAGTAATAGACCTTGTACTGAACATCCTGGTGTTGAGGAACAGACCTTGTACTGAACATCCTGGTGTTGAGGAACAGACCTTGTACTGAACATCCTGGTGTTGAGGAACAGACCTTGTACTGAACATCCTGGTGTTGAGGAACAGACCTTGCACTGAACATCCTGGTGTTGAGGAACAGACCTTGCACTGAACATCCTGGTGTTGAGGAACAGACCTTGTACTGAACATCCCGGTGTTGAGGAACAGACCTTGTACTGAACATCCCGGTGTTGAGGAACAGACCTTGTACTGAACATCCCGGTGTTGAGGAACAGACCTTGTACTGAACATCCCGGTGTTGAGGAACAGACCTTGTACTGAACATCCCGGTGTTGAGGAACAGACCTTGTACTGAACATCCTGGTGTTGAGGAACAGACCTTGTACTGAACATCCCGGTGTTGAGGTCGGGGCTCTCGATGTGGAGGATCCTCGTGAAGCGTAGGAGAGAGAGACGTGTGAACATGAAAGAACCGGACACAGCGACCTTTTCAGATCAGCACTTCAGAGACAAACTGGAGAGAGGGAGAGATGGAGGGAGGGAGGGAGGGAGAGAGAGTGGGAGGGAGAGAGGGGGAGGGAGAGAGGAGGGAGGGAGAGAGAGAAGGAGAGAGGGAGGGAGAGAGAGGGAGAGAGGGAGAGAGAGAGGAGGGAGGGAGAGAGGAGGGAGAGAGAGGAGGGAGAGGAGGGAGGGAGAGAGGAGGGAGGGACAGAGAGAAGGAGAGAGGAGGAGAGAGGGAGGGAGAGAGGGAGGGAGAGAGAGAGGAGGGAGGGAGAGAGGAGGGAGAGAGAGGAGGGAGAGGAGGGAGAGAGATAGGAGGGAGGGAGAGAGGAGGGAGAGAGAGAGAAGGGAGAGAGAGAGAAAGAGAGTAGGGAGAGAGGAGGGAGGGAGGGAGAGAGAGAGGAGGGAGAGAGGGAGGGAGGGAGGGAGAGAGGAGGGAGGGAGAGAGAGAAGAAGAGAGGAGGGAGAGAGGAGAGAGGGAGGGGGAGAGAGGGAGGGAGAGAGAGGAGGGAGGGAGAGAGGAGGGAGAGAGGGAGGAGGGAGAGGAGGGAGGGAGAGAGGAGGGATAGAGAGAGAGAAGGAGAGAGGGAGGGAGAGAGGAGGGAGGGAGAGAGGAGGGAGGGAGAGAGGAGGGAGATAGGAGGGAGGGAGAGAGAGAGAGGAGGTAGAGAGGAGGGAGGGAGAGAGGAGGGAGGGAGGGAGAGAGAGAGGAGGGAGAAGGGGGCAAAGAGGGAGGGAGGGAGAGAGGTAGAGAGGGTGATGGAGAAAGAAGAAAGAGGAGAGAGAGGGGGATGAGAAGGAGAAAAGAGAGAACACAATTATATTTCAGTTTTGAAAAACATTTTGCCCGTTTGTGTAAAGTTTATAATTGTACTTCCTGGACGTGAGCTCAGATATGACACAGGTAGAGGTCGTTCCACAGCTGTTACCATAGCAACCAGACTGTAAACAAGAGCCAGAAGGTATACTTCAGCATAAGTCCGGTTTGTCCTTTTATACAGTCATTTTACCTTTGGTCAGATACATTTAGA
>NW_027316500.1:32046509-32086509 GCF_026437365.1 Eucyclogobius newberryi | reverse complement strand
ATCTGCAGTGGTGTTAGGGTCATCTGCAGTGGTGTTAGGGTCATCTGTAGTGGTGTTAGGGTCATCTGCAGTGGTGTTAGGGTCATCTGCAGTGGTGTTAGGGTCATCTGCAGTGGTGTTAGGGTCATCTGTAGTGGTGTTAGGGTCATCTGTAGTTGCATTAGGGTCATCTGTAGTGGTGTTAGGGTCATCTGCAGTGGTGTTAGGGTCATCTGCAGTGGTGTTAGGGTCATCTGTAGTGGTGTTAGGGTCATCTGCAGTGGTGTTAGGGTCATCTGCAGTGGTGTTAGGGTCATCTGCAGTGGTGTTGGGGTAATCTGTAGTGGTGTTAGGGTCATCTGCAGTGGTGTTAGGGTCATCTGCAGTGGTGTTAGGGTCATCTGTAGTGGTGTTAGGGTCATCTGTAGTGGTGTTAGGGTCATCTGCAGTGGTGTTAGGGTCATCTGTAGTGGTGTTAGGGTCATCTGTAGTTGCATTAGGGTCATCTGTAGTGGTGTTAGGGTCATCTGCAGTGGTGTTAGGGTCATCTGCAGTGGTGTTAGGGTCATCTGTAGTGGTGTTAGGGTCATCTGTAGTGGTGTTAGGGTCATCTGCAGTGGTGTTAGGGTCATCTGCAGTGGTGTTAGGGTCATCTGTAGTGGTGTTAGGGTCATCTGCAGTGGTGTTAGGGTCATCTCCAGTGGTGTTAGGGTCATCTGCAGTGGTGTTAGGGTCATCTGTAGTGGTGTTAGGGTCATCTGTAGTGGTGTTAGGGTCATCTGCAGTGGTGTTAGGGTCATCTGCAGTGGTGTTAGGGTCATCTGCAGTGGTGTTAGGGTCATCTGCAGTGGTGTTAGGGTCATCTGTAGTGGTGTTAGGGTCATCTGTAGTGGCGTTATGGTCATCTGTAGTGGTGTTAGGGTCATCTGCAGTGGTGTTAGGGTCATCTGCAGTGGTGTTAGGGTCATCTGTAGTGGTGTTAGGGTCATCTGTAGTGGTGTTAGGGTCATCTGTAGTGGTGTTAGGGTCATCTGCAGTGGAGTTAGGGTCATCTGTAGTGGTGTTAGGGTCATCTGCAGTGGTGTTAGGGTCATCTGCAGTGGTGTTAGGGTCATCTGTAGTGGTGTTAGGGTCATCTGCAGTGGTGTTAGGGTCATCTGCAGTGGTGTTAGGGTCATCTGTAGTGGTGTTAGGGTCATCTGTAGTGGTGTTAGGGTCATCTGCAGTGGTGTTAGGGTCATCTGCAGTGGTGTTAGGGTCATCTGCAGTAGGGTCATCTGCAGTGGTGTTAGGGTCATCTGCAGTGGTGTTAGGGTCATCTGTAGTGGTGTTAGGGTCATCTGCAGTGGTGTTAGGGTCATCTGTAGTGGTGTTAGGGTCATCTGCAGTGGTGTTAGGGTCATCTGTAGTGGTGTTAGGGTCATCTGCAGTGGTGTTAGGGTCATCTGCAGTGGTGTTAGGGTCATCTGCAGTGGTGTTAGGGTCATCTGCAGTAGGGTCATCTGCAGTGGTGTTAGGGTCATCTGCAGTGGTGTTAGGGTCTTCTGTAGTGGTGTTAGGGTCATCTGCAGTGGTGTTAGGGTCATCTGTAGTGGTGTTAGGGTCATCTGCAGTGGTGTTAGGGTCATCTGCAGTGGTGTTAGGGTAATCTGCAGTGGTGTTATGGTCATCTGCAGTGGTGTTAGGGTCATCTGCAGTGGTGTTAGGGTCATCTGTAGTGGTGTTAGGGTCATCTGCAGTGGTGTTAGGGTCATCTGTAGTGGTGTTAGGGTCATCTGCAGTGGTGTTAGGGTCATCTGCAGTGGTGTTAGGGTCATCTGTAGTGGTGTTAGGGTCATCTGCAGTGGTGTTAGGGTCATCTGCAGTGGTGTTAGGGTCATCTGTAGTGGTGTTAGGGTCATCTGTAGTGGTGTTAGGGTCATCTGCAGTGGTGTTAGGGTCATCTGCAGTGGTGTTAGGGTAATCTGCAGTGGTGTTATGGTCATCTGCAGTGGTGTTAGGGTCATCTGCAGTGGTGTTAGGGTCATCTGTAGTGGTGTTAGGGTCATCTGCAGTGGTGTTAGGGTCATCTGTAGTGGTGTTAGGGTCATCTGCAGTGGTGTTAGGGTCATCTGCAGTGGTGTTAGGGTCATCTGTAGTGGTGTTAGGGTCATCTGCAGTGGTGTTAGGGTCATCTGCAGCGACAGTTGCTTCTGTCACTCACAGCGATGTAGATGCACGTTCTGCCTGTGTCACGTGACGTTCTGCCTGTGTCACGTGACGTTCTGCCTGTGTCACGTGACGTTCTGCCTGTGTCACGTGACGTTCAGGCGACACACAAAGTCTCCTCCTCCTCCAGAGCCTCCTCCTCCAGAGCCTCCTCCTCCAGAGCCTCCTCCTCCAGAGCCTCCTCCTCCAGAGTCTCCTCCTCCAGAGTCTCCTCCTCCAGAGCCTCCTCCTCCAGAGCCTCCTCCTCCAGAGTCTCCTCCTCCAGAGCCTCCTCCTCCAGAGCCTCCTCCTCCAGAGTCTCCTCCTCCAGAGCCTCCTCCTCCAGAGCCTCCTCCTCCAGAGCCTCCTCCTCCAGAGTCTCCTCCTCCAGAGCCTCCTCCTCCAGAGTCTCCTCCTCCAGAGCCTCCTTTTGTGTCCTGATCCTCCTCGTTATCTCCACATCATGAATATGTAAATGAGGCTATGTAAATTCCCTCTGGAGCGTTACATAAACGAGTTGGCTCTATGTCTGCGGCGCGTTCAGGTGCATCGCCGAGATGTGGCCCTCACGTGCGCTCGCTCTGACGTCGTCACCGGGGGAGACACGTGCACGTGGCCTGATTCTGCCGTCTCCAGAGAGTGGGGAGAGAGGGGGGAGAGAGGGAGAGGAGAGAGGAGGAGGAGAGAGAGGAGGAGAGAGAGGAGGAGAGAGGGGAGGCGGGAGGAGGAGGAGGGAGAGAGAGGAGAGAGGCGAGGGGGAATTCCAACATGTAGTTAGCAGAGAGATGGAGAGAGCGAGGAGGAGGAGGAGAGAGAGATGGAGAGAGCGAGGAGGAGGAGGAGGAGGAGGAGGAGGAGTCCTTGTCCAGGACTAAACCAGGTCTAAACGGGGGTGAAATAAAAGTCATCTTCAAGTGGAAACAGCTCTGGGTAAATTAGTCTCAGATCGAGGTCGGATTCGTCATAAAACTGATGTTCTAGTTTTGATTCTTTCCAAAGCAACAAAACGTTCTTCTACATCAGACCTTTGTTCAGACTCAAGATCCTGGTCGAGATCCTTCACCAGAATCTGTTCAGGACCTGGTTCATCTTCTCTGGTCCTGATCATGATCATGATCCTGATCCTGGTCCTGGTCCTGGTCCTGGTCCTGGTCCTGGTCCTGATCCTGATCCTGGTCCTGATCCTGATCCTGGTCCTGGTCCTGGTCCTGGTTCAGCTTCTCTGGTCCTGGTCCTGATCATGATCATGATCATGATCCTGGTCCTGGTCCTGGTCCTGGTCCTGGTCCTGGTCCTGGTTCAGCTTCTCTGGTCCTGGTCCTGATCATGATCATGATCATGATCATGATCATGATCCTGGTCCTGGTCCTGGTCCTGGTCCTGGTCCTGGTCCTGGTTCAGCTCCTGGTTGAGATCCTGGTCTTGTGTTTGATGGATCTGTGTCCCACATAAGTCCACTGTGAGTGTGGGAGCGGCCCCATAATGTCAGCCATCACTGCAGCGTGCACGTGTGCGCGTGTGTGCGCGTGTGTGCACGTGTGTGCATGTGTGCACGTGTGTGTGCAAGTGTGTGTACGTGTGTGCACGTGTGTGTGCGTATGTGCAAGTGTGTGCGCGTGTGTGTGGTGTGCACATGTGCGCAAGTGTGTGTGCGTGTGTGCAAGTGTGTGCGCGTGTGTGTGGTGTGCACATGTGCGCACGTGTGTGTGCGTGTGTGGTGTGCAGGGTGCACGTGTGTGTGTGTGCGTGTGTGCACGTATATCATGTATATCATGTATATCATGTATATCATGTATATCATGTGTATCATGTGTATCATGTGTATCATGTACATCATGTACATGTATATCATATAATAACTAGATAATGTGCAATGGCTGAACCAATTGCGAGTGTCTGCGTTCTTGCGTAAAAGTACTACATGTGTGTAAGAGTACTACATGTGTGTAATAGTACTACATGTGTGTAAGAGTACTACATGTGTGTAATAGTACTGCATGTGTTTAATAGTACTACATGTGTGTAAGTGTACTACATGTGTGTAATAGTACTACATGTGTACTACATGTGTGTAAGAGTACTACATGTGTGTAATAGTACTACATGTGTGTAAGAGTACTACATGTGTACTACATGTGTGTAATAGTACTACATGTGTGTAAGTGTACTACATGTGTGTAATAGTACTACATGTGTGTAAGTGTACTACATGTGTGTAAGAGTACTACATGTGTGTAAGTGTACTACATGTGTGTAAGAGTACTACATGTGTGTAAGAGTACTACATGTGTACTACATGTGTATAAGAGTACTACATGTGTGTAAGAGTACTACATGTGTGTAAGAGTACTACATGTGTACTACATGTGTGTAAGAGTACTACATGTGTGTAAGAGTACTACATGTGTACTACATGTGTTTAAGAGTACTACATGTGTACTCCATGTGTGTAATAGTACTACATGTGTGTAAGAGTACTACATGTGTGTAAGAGTACTACATGTGTATAAGTACTGATATTACTACTTATGATAAAAAAAAGTCAGATTTAATTGACAACAAATGATATTAAAGCGGCGCTAGCGGCGACGATGGCTCCGCCTCCCGCGCGGCCATGTTTTCTGCTTGTTTTGCGTCACCAACGCCGCTCAGGTGAATTACTCCGTGAATTACTCCGTTGATGTTTGTGTAGTTTGTCCTGACAAACTGCACGATGGTGCTGAACGCAGACCTGAGCAGGGAGAAAGAGAGAGAGCGCCTCAGTGACCCGGCTGCACCCACTCCTCCCTGTACCTCCGTCACCTAGCAACAGAGACGCTAATCCTAACGCTAATTAGCATTAGCGTTGGCATTAGCAATTTACTTTTACAAATACTGAAAAAAAGTACAAGGTGTACAAATGTCAAAAGCCACAGCCCCTAAGACGGTGAACGTGATCGTGAAGTTTAAGTGTTGAAACGCCTCAAAATCCTGATGTGGAAAAATAAATGAAGAACATATAATGCTTTATGACACACTCCATTCTATTTCTGTTTTTGATACTTCAAAAATAATAATAATGATGTATATATATATATATATATATATATATATATATATATATATATACATATGTAATTATATATAATTATATATATACTTGGATACATATAGAGCCCGGAGCTCGTGTCTTTGAGCGTGAAGCTTCACTTCGTCTGACTCACGTTTTCTCCTTCAGGAAAGTCGGGCGGTGCGTACGAGACGGAGGGAGGACGAGGAGAAGGCGGAGCACAGAGACGTCTCCTGCAGAACTACTACCACGAGAACGAGTCCAGGCTCTACGCCGAGGCCGACAACCAGAAGAACTGCACTGAACCCGGTACGAGCCGCGTCTTATGGCTTTATGATTGTCGTCTGCTTCTGGGGCTGAAGGAAAGTTGGAATATTGTGATATAAGATAAAAAAAGCTGATTTTCCTCTAACACAAAGGGACAAAGATGAGACACAGTGACACAGAGACTCTGGGCGGAGAATTTTACCATAGACTTTGGGCGAAGACTTTTGGCAGAGACTTTAGGCGGAGACTCTGTATGAAGACTGTGGGCGGAGACTGTGGGCGGAGACTGGGGGTGGACACTCTGAGCGAAGTGTCTATTGCTCCATATGAGGTCATGACATCATCAAAGTCCAGAATGTGGGACTCGCCCCAAAATGGGATGATGTCATAAGCTCAGATGGAGGCGGGGCCTGTGTAAATCTATGGCATATTTATTGTTTTTTGGAAGATATAACTTGACTATAAATCCAGCAACATTAAAGCTTCTCATCATTGGCTTGGGATCGGTTTTAATTTGAATTTTATGGTTTAAATTCCTTTGAAGTGACAACAACAATGACCTTTTTGAGGATGACCATCGGCGCCACCTGCTAAGGCGTTTGAGAAAGAGTCATGTGACCTTGAACTTTGTGCCAGTTTTTGTTTCATGTGACGCTCCAGTAAATACAGACGTATAAACCAGAAACTACAGAAGAAGTTGTAGAATGTTGTGATTTCGTGTGACGCAGCCAATCATGAGGCTGTGGGCGGAGACAGGGGGTAGGTAAAAAGAGTTACGCTAACGACGAGGAAACACCGTTCTAACGCTGTTCTAATCCCCTTTAATCCTCTTGCACATTGTCACTTCAGCGTCATCTCTGGCTATCTAGCGCCTCCTGCTGCTCTCTAGCTCCTCCTGCTGCTCTCTAGCTCCTCCTGCTGCTCTCTAGCTCCTCCTGCTTCTCTCTAGCGCCTCCTTCTGCTCTCTAGCGCCTCCTGCTGCTCTCTAACACCTGCCGCTCTCTCTAGCTCCTCCTGCTGCTCTCTAGCTCCTCCTGCTTCTCTCTAGCGCCTCCTTCTGCTCTCTAGCGCATCCTTCTGCTCTCTAACTCCTCCTGCCGCTCTCTCTAGTTCGTCCTGCTTCTCTCTAGCGCCTCCTTCTGCTCTCTAGCGCCTCCTGCTGCGCGCACACGTCCGTATCACTGACCCTAATGGCGCCCGCGGTATTTATAGACGCCATTATTCACTTTGCGCGGGATAATTGGCAGAAAATCCTGATTACTCGCCTCGCGGCCGTGTGCAGCGCGGGAGGCGAGGGAAACACGGAGGTTCAGGCACAAGCCCCCAGAGAGGAGCCGACGGGCGCAGGAAGACAAATGAAGCGGCCTCTGCCGCGCCAGACGGCGACGCCCACCAGCCTGAAATGTAAACATTTGATCTGTAAAATCACGCAACAGTTGTAGATATTTATTTGGTCTTGACCCGTTTCAGTCGTCTGTCTCTCATATGGCTTTGGGGGAACACGTGGGAGGAGTCTGATTGGAGACACGTGGGAGGAGTCTGATCGGAGACACGTGGGAGGAGTCTGATTGGAGACACGTGGGAGGAGTCTGATCGGAGACACGTGGGAGGAGTCTGATTGGAGACACGTGGGAGGAGTCTGATTGGAGACACGTGGGAGGAGTCTAATTGGAGACACGTGGGAGGAGTCTGATTGGAGACACGTGGGAGGAGTCTGATCGGAGACACGTGGGAGGAGTCTGATCGGAGACACGTGGGAGGAGTCTGATTGGAGACACGTGGGAGGAGTCTAATTGGAGACACGTGGGAGGAGTCTGATTGGAGCCACGTGGGAGGAGTCTGATTGGAGACACGTGGGAGGAGTCTGATCGAAGACAAGTGGGAGGAGTCTGATCAGAGACACGTGGGAGGAGTCTGATTGGAGACACGTGGGCGGAGTCTGATCGGAGACACGTGGGCGGAGTCTGATCGGAGACACGTGGGAGGAGTCTGATCGAAGACAGGTGGGAGGAGTCTGATCAGAGACACGTGGGAGGAGTCTGATCGGAGACACGTGGGCGGAGTCTGATCGGAGACACGTGGGCGGAGTCTGATCGGAGACACGTGGGCGGAGTCTGATCGGAGACACGTGGGCGGAGTCTGATCGGAGACACGTGTGGCGGAGTCTGATCGTAGACACGTGGGAGGTGTCAGATCAGAGACACGTGGGAGGAGTCTGATCGAAGACAGGTGGGAGGAGTCTGATCAGAGACACGTGGGAGGAGTGTGATCAGAGACACGTGGGAGGAGTCTGATCGAAGACACGTGGGTGGAGTCTGATCGGAGACACGTGGGGAGGAGTCTGATCGGAGACACGTGGGAGGAGTCTGATCGAAGACACGTGGGAGGAGTCTGATCGGAGACACGTGGGAGGAGTCTGATCGGAGACACGTGGGAGGAGTCTGATCGGAGACACGTGGGAGGAGTCTGATCGGAGACACGTGGGAGGAGTCTGATCGAAGACAGGTGGGAGGAGTCTGATCAGAGACACGTGGGAGGAGTGTGATCAGAGACACGTGGGTGGAGTCTGATCGGAGACACGTGGGGAGGAGTCTGATCGGAGACACGTGGGAGGAGTCTGATCGAAGACACGTGGGAGGAGTCTGATCGGAGACACGTGGGAGGAGTCTGATCGGAGACATGTGGGAGGAGTCTGATCGGAGACACGTGGGAGGAGTCTGATCGGAGACACGTGGGAGGAGTCTGATCGGAGACACGTGGGAGGAGTCTGATCGAAGACACGTGGGAGGAGTCTGATCGAAGACACGTGGGAGGAGTCTGATCGAAGACACGTGGGAGGAGTCTGATCGGAGACACGTTTGTGGGCGTTGGAGTTGAAAGTGATGCTACTGCGGCGCTAATGGCAAGAAAACAAACTCCTGCGGTGACTGCGGTTCCAGGGGACGTGTAAAAAAATTCCCGGTGTTTTATTGTTCATTGAATTTGTTTACCCCAGTCCACGGTGTACCCAGCCTAAGGCCCAAAGTCACTGGGATAGGCTCCAGTCACCCGCGACCCCGAAAGGGAACAAGCGGTAGAAAATGAATGAATGCATTTGTTTGTTTGAGGCTTTTGTGCAACAGCGAGTTCGGTGCCGTCTCTGCACACAATCTCTCCTCAAACACACAATCTCTCCTCAAACACACAATCTCTCCTCAAACACACAATCTCTCCTCAAACACACAATCTCTCCTCAAACACACAATCTCTCCTCAAACACACAATCCCTCCTCAAACACACTTGTTTGCAGCTCTTTTTTGGTTGCCGCGGTGAATCTCTGTTATTTTTAGCCTGGTCTTCTGAAAGCCTAATTACATCAATGTGGATTATTTTTGCTCGACTGGACGAGCTGCGTCGGTTCCTTCGGCTCTGCAGCACACACCGTAACACACACACCGTGACACACACACCGTAACACACACACCGTGACACACACACCGTAACACACACACCGTGACACACACACCGTAACACACACACCGTGACACACACCGTAACACACACACCGTGACACACACACCGTGACACACACACCGTAACACACACACCGTGACACACACACCGTAACACACACACCGTGACACACACCGTAACACACACACCGTGACACACACACCGTAACACACACACCGTAACACACACATCGTAACACACACACCGTGACACACACACCGTAACACACACACCGTGACACACACACCGTGACACACACACCGTAACACACACACCGTGACACTCACACCGTAACACAGACACCGTGACACACACACCGTAACACACACACCGTAACACACACACACACTGTAACACACACACCGTGACACACACACACACACCGTAACACACACACCGTGACACACACACCATAACACACACACCGTAACACACACACACACACCGTAACACACACACCGTGACACACACACCGTAACACACACACCGTAACACACACACCGTAACACACACACCGTGACACACACACCGTAACACACACACCGTAACACACACACCGTGACACACACACCGTAACACACACACCGTGACACTCACACCGTAACACAGACACCGTGACACACACACCGTAACACACACACCGTAACACACACACACACACACACACACCGTAACACACACACCGTAACACACACACTGTGACACACACACACACACACACCGTGACACACACACCGTAACACACACACCGTAACACACACACCGTGACACACACACCGTAACACACACACCGTGACACACACACCGTAACACACACACCGTAACACACACACCGTGACACACACACCGTAACACACACACCGTGACACTCACACCGTAACACAGACACCGTGACACACACACCGTAACACACACACCGTAACACACACACACACCGTAACACACACACCGTAACACACACACCGTGACACACACACACACCGTAACACACACACCGTGACACACACACCGTAACACACACACCGTGACACACACACCGTAACACACACACCGTGACACACACACCGTGACACACACACCGTAACACACACACCGTGACACTCACACGTAACACAGACACCGTGACACAGACACCGTAACACACACACCGTAACACACACACACACCGTAACACACACACCGTAACACACACACCGTGACACACACACACACCGTAACACACACACCGTGACACACACACCGTAACACACACACCGTAACACACACACCGTGACACACACACCGTAACACACACACCGTGACACACACACCGTAACACACACCGTGACACACACACCGTAACACACACACCGTAACACACACACCGTGACACACACACCGTGACACACACACCGTAACACACACACCGTGACACACACACCGTAACACACACACCGTAACACACACACCGTGACACACACACCGTAACACACACACCGTGACACTCACACCGTAACACAGACACCGTGACACACACACCGTAACACACACACCGTGACACTCACACCGTAACACAGACACCGTGACACACACACCGTAACACACACACCGTAACACACACACACACACCGTAACACACACACCGTAACACACACACCGTAACACACACACCGTGACACACACACCGTAACACACACACCGTGACACTCACACCGTAACACAGACACCGTGACACACACACCGTAACACACACACCGTGACACTCACACCGTAACACAGACACCGTGACACACACACCGTAACACACACACCGTAACACACACACACACCGTAACACACACACCGTAACACACACACCGTGACACACACACACACCGTAACACACACACCGTGACACACACACCGTAACACACACACCGTGACACACACACCGTAACACACACACCGTAACACACACACCGTGACACACACACCGTAACACACACACCGTGACACTCACACGTAACACAGACACCGTGACACACACACCGTAACACACACACACACCGTAACACACACACCGTAACACACACACCGTGACACACACACACACACACCGTAACACACACACTGTGACACTCACACCGTAACACACACACCGTGACACACACACCGTAACACACACACCGTAACACACACACCGTGACACACACACCGTAACACACACACCGTGACACACACACCGTAACACACACACCGTAACACACACACCGTGACACACACACCGTAACACACACACCGTGACACTCACACCGTAACACAGACACCGTGACACACACACCGTAACACACACACCGTAACACACACACACCGTGACACACACACCGTAACACACACATACACCGTAACACACACACCGTAACACACACACCGTGACACACACACACACCTTAACACACACACCGTGACACACACACCGTAACACACACACCGTAACACACACACACACACCGTAACACACACACCGTGACACACACACCGTAATACACACACCGTAACACACACACCGTGACACACACACCGTAACACACACACCGTGACACACACACCGTAACACACACACACACCGTAACACACACACCGTAACACACACACCGTAACACACACACGTGACACACACACACCGTAACACACACACACCGTGACACACACACCTTAACACACACACCGTAACACACACACCGTAACACACACACCGTGACACACACACACCGTAACACACACACCGTGACACACACACTGTGACACACACACCATAACACACACACCGTAACACACACACCGTAACACACACACCGTGACACACACACACACCGTAACACACACACCGTGACACACACACACACACACACCGTAACACACACTCCGTAACACACACACACCGTAACACACACACCGTGACACACACACCGTGACACACACACCGTAACACACACCGTAACACACACACCGTGACACACATACCGTAACACACACACACCGTGACACACACACCGTAACACACACACCGTAACATACACACACCGTAACACACACACCGTGACACACACACCGTAACACACACACCGTAACATACACACACCGTAACACACACACCGTGACACACACACCGTAACACACAAACCGTAACAGACACACCGTAACACACACACACGTAACACACACACCGTAACACACACACCGTGACACACACACCGTAACACACAAACCGTAACAGACACACCGTAACACACACCGTAACACACACACGTGACACACACACCGTAAAACACACACCGTGACACACACACCGTAACACACACACACCGTAACACACACACCGTGACACACACACCGTAACACACACACACCGTAACACACACACGTGACACACACACACCGTAACACACACACCGTGACACACACACTGTGACACACACACCATAACACACACACCGTAACACACACACCGTAATACACACACCGTGACACACACACACCGTAACACACACTCCGTAACACACACACACCGTAACACACACACCGTGACACACACACCGTGACACACACACCATAACACACACACACCGTAACACACACACCATACACACACACACACCGTAACACACACACACACCGTGACACACACACACCGTGAAACATACACCGTAACACACACACCGTGACACTCACACCGTAACACACACACCGTGACACACACACACCGTAACACACACACCGTAACACACACACCGTGACACACACACACCGTAACACACACACACTGTAACACACACACACCGTAACACACACACCGTGACACACACACACCGTAACACACACACACTGTAACACAGACACACCGTAACACACACACCGTGACACACACACACCGTAACACACACACACCGTGACACACACACACCGTAACACACACACGCCGTAACACACACACGTAACACACACACTGTAACACACACACACACACAACACACACACACACGCCGTAACACACACACACACCGTAACACAAACACCGTAACACACACACACACCGTAACACACACACCGTGACACACACACCGTAACACACACCGTAACACACACACCGTGACACACACACCGTAACACACATACCGTAACACACACACACCGTGACACACACACCGTAACACACACACCGTAACACACACACCGTGACACACACACCGTAACACACACACCGTAACATACACACACCGTAACACACACACCGTGACACACACACCGTGACACACAAACCGTAACAGACACACCGTAACACACACACGTGACACACACACCGTAACACACACACACACCGTGACACACACACCGTAACACACACACACCGTAACACACACACACCGTGACACACACACCGTAACACACACACCGTAACACACACACCGTGACACACACACCGTAACACACAAACCGTAACAGACACACCGTAACACACACCGTAACACACACACGTGACACACACACCGTAACACACACACGTGACACACACACCGTAACACACACACCGTAACACACACACCGTGACACACACACCGTAACACACACACACCGTAACACACACACGTGACACACACACACCGTAACACACACACCGTAATACACACACCGTGACACACACACACCGTAACACACACTCCGTAACACACACACACCGTAACACACACACCGTGACACACACACCATAACACACACACACCGTAACACACACACCGTACACACACACACACCGTAACACACACACACCGTGACACACACACACCGTGACACATACACCGTAACACACACACCGTGACACTCACACCGTAACACACACACCGTGACACACACACACCGTAACACACACACACCGTAACACACACACACCGTAACACACACACTGTAACACACACACACCGTAACACACACACCGTGACACACACACACCGTAACACACACACACTGTAACACACACACACCGTAACACACACACCGTGACACACACACACACCGTAACACACACACGCCGTAACACACACACGTAACACACACACTGTAACACACACACACACACAACACACACACACACGCCGTAACACACACACACACCGTAACACAAACACCGTAACACACACACACACCGTAACACACACACCGTAACACACACACTGTAACACACACACACCGTAACACACACACACACACATACACACACACACACCGTAACACACACACCAAAAGAGTCTAAAAGCAACAAAACACAAGGCGGATCGTGAGGGGCCGTGCTGTGAGGCTCTGTGAGGGGCCGTGCTGTGAGGGGCCGTGCTGTGAGGCTCTGTGAGGGGCCGTGCTGTGAGGGGCCGTGCTGTGAGGCTCTGTGAGGGGCCGTGCTGTGAGGCTCTGTGAGGGGCCGTGCTGTGAGGCTCTCTGAGGGGCCGTGCTGTGAGGGGCCGTGCTGTGAGGCTCTGTGAGGGGCCGTGCTGTGAGGCTCTGTGAGGGGCCGTGCTGTGAGGCTCTGTGAGGGGCCACGAGGGGTCATGAGGGGCCGTGAGGCTCTGTGAGGGGCCGCAAGGGGTCATGAGGGGCCGTTTTGCCGCGGCCCCGGTGTTTTTTGTGGTCACGACTTTGAAAACAGCCCGAGGTAAAGAGAGATGGGATTTCTCGTCAGTGATGCTTTAGTGAAGAGTTCTGTTATGCAATGGCCCCAAAGCAAAGTCCAAATAGTGACTTTGTTTGGGCTTTTAGTCCATTCAACCAAGGATGATTAATAGAATACGTAACACTTCGGTGTAATACCTTATTCGTCCAGCAGGGAAAAGATTCAGGAGTCATTCTCAATCTGTGAATCGAGTCTGGGAACTCAGGTTTTATATTCTACTCAGTATAAGCCCTGCCCACTGGGCGGGACCTCCTGATGAAGGGAGTGGTTTCTCTTCTTTGTTTTCTAACACCTCTGTAATGGGCCATCTGCCTCCTATTGTAACCCGACTTTGATTTTGATTTGGCGTGGCCTCAGAAGATAGTTTTAGTCCTGGTTTGTCCTTGTTTTAGTCCTTGTTTTAGTCCAGTTTACTCATTGTTTTAGTCCTTGTTTTACTCCTGGTTTGTCCTTGTTTTAGTCCTTGTTTTAGTCCAGTTTACTCATTGTTTTGGTCCTGGTTTGTCCTTGTTTTAGTCCTTGTTTTAGTCCAGTTTACTCATTGTTTTGGTCCTGGTTTAGTCCTGGTTTGTCCTTGTTTTAGTCCTTGTTTTAGTACCTTACCGCACAGTGCTCGGGGCCTCCTGTGCTCCAGGGGGCACCAGTCTGATCAGTCTGACTTAAGGGCCTCTCTGAGCAGCAGCTGTTGTTCTTTGTGATTGAACCGGAAGCAGAGCCGAGAGGAGCACATACTTTGTCTTTTCTAATTCTAACGTCTCTGCAGCAGGTTTGAGTCTGAGAACTGTAATTTAAACAGACACAGACGGATCAGGGGGCCTCAAGAGACCTCTGGGGGCCTCAGGAGACTTCAGCAGACCTCGGGGGGCCTCAGGAGACCTCAGGGGACCTCGGGGGGGCTCAGGAGACCTTAGGGGACCTCAGGGGTGTGTACGGGTCTCACAGTGAACCCAGTAAGGACGTGCCAATAATATTAAATAAAAGATGCACCAGAACACAAGAAATGACATACGTTTGTCGCAGATGTCCTGGGGGAGGACCCCCAGACCCCCCTCACTTAGGGCTTTAATACATTACATTTTAAAGGTCAAATATATATTGTGTTTTTTACACACTCAATGGAGGTTTGAGGTCATGTGGACACCACCCACCATTTCTGCTTTGGGCACCCAAAATGGCTAGCAACAGCTCTGGTTTTAGTCCTATTTGTGTCCTGGTTTAGTCCTGGTTTAGTCCTGGTTTTAGTCCTGGATTTAGTCCTGGTTTAATCCTGTTTTAGTCCTGGTTTAGTCCTGGTTTAGTCCTAGTTTTTGTTTCGGTTCAGTCCTGTTTTAGTCCTGTTTTGCTCCTGGTTTAGACCTGGTTTAGTCCTGTATTTGTCCTGGTTTAGTCCTGGTTTAATCCTGTTTTAGTCCTGGTTTAGTCCTGGTTTAGTCCTGGTTTAGTCCTAGTTTTTGTCTTGATTCAGTCCTGTTTTAGTCCTGGTTTAGTCCTGGTTTAGACCTGGTTTAGACCTGTTTTAATCCTGATTTAGTCCTGGTTTAGACCTGGTTTAGACCTGGTTTAGTCCTGGTTTAGACCTGGTTTAGACCTGGTTTAGTCCTGGTTTAGTCCTGGTTTAGACCTGGTTTAGTCCCAGATGATTGTGACAGCGTCTCCTTCCACAGTTGGACATGAATCCCCTTTGTTTGATTTGTGAATCTGAAGACTCAGTGTAAAACCCCGGGATTCGTCTCGGCTGCTCTGAGAGCAGAGGAAACTCTGAAATGACAGAAACACCGGCGCTCGAGTCTCCTGCGTCTCCTGAGCCTCCTGCGTCTCCTGAGCCTCCTGCGTCTCCTGAGCCTCCTGCGTCTCCTGCGTCTCCTGCGTCTCCTGCGTCTCCTGAGCCTCCTGCGTCTCCTGAGCCTCCTGCGTCTCCTGCGTCTCCTGAGCCTCCTGCGTCTCCTGAGCCTCCTGCGTCTCCTGAGCCTCCTGCGTCTCCTGAGCCTCCTGCGTCTCCTGAGCCTCCTGCGTCTCCTGAGCCTCCTGCGTCTCCTGCGTCTCCTGAGCCTCCTGAGCCTCCTGCGTCTCCTGAGCCTCCTGCGTCTCCTGAGCCTCCTGCGTCTCCTGAGTCTCCTGCGTCTCCTGCGTCTCCTGCGTCTCCTGAGCCTCCTGCGTCTCCTGAGCCTCCTGCGTCTCCTGAGCCTCCTGCGTCTCCTGAGCCTCCTGCGTCTCCTGCGTCTCCTGCGTCTCCTGAGTCTCCTGCGTCTCCTGAGCCTCCTGCGTCTCCTGAGTCTCCTTCTCCTTTTGTAAAGCCGTGAGATATTTTGGGTTGTGTGGGGGTCACGTGTGGGGGTCACGTGTGCGGGTCACGTGTGCGGGTCACGTGTGGGGGTCACGTGTGGGGGTCACGTGTGCGGGTCACGTGTGGGGGTCACGTGTGGGGGTCACGTGTGCGGGTCACGTGTGGGGGTCACGTGTGCGGGTCTCGTGTGCGGGTCACGTGTGCGGGTCACGTGTGGGGGTCACGTGTGCGGGTCACGTGTGCGGGTCACGTGTGGGGGTCACGTGTGCGGGTCACGTGTGCGGGTCACGTGTGCGGGTCACGTGTGGGGTCAAGTGTGCGGGTCACGTGTAGGGGTCACGTGTGGGGTCACGTGTGCGGGTCACGTGTGGGGTCAAGTGTGCGGGTCACGTGTAGGGGTCACGTGTGGGGTCACGTGTGCGGGTCACGTGTGGGGGTCACGTGTGCGGGTCACGTGTGCGGGTCACGTGTGCGGGTCACGTGTGCGGGTCACGTGTGGGGGTCACGTGTGCGGGTCACGTGTGCGGGTCACGTGTGCGGGTCACGTGTGGGGGTCACGTGTGCGGGTCACGTGGAGAAAGAAACCACGCTCAGACAAATAAACACATTTATTAATCACAGAGACGACAACAATCACTTCGGTTACGTCAAAGTGTAAAAGCTGCTGATTTAAATCCCACATATTATTTCTCCTTTAAACTTGCTTTTGTACCTTCACTTCAGGCGTTCCCTCATCAGTATTTGTGTTAGCGCTCCATCTCCTGGCAGCAGAGGGAATCACCACAGGGAAATGGTCAGTGTGGTGATGGTTTGTGGCAGCGATGGTCAAAAGGTCATGCCCCTGAGCCACCACTAGGGGCAGTCACAGAGTCCATGACACATGGTTCATCATGTCGTTCTCTCCTGATGTCGTATAAAACAGACTCATGGTTTGTTGTGTTGTGAGCCCGTGTTGTCGTGTTGTGAGCCTGTGTTGTGAGCCCGTGTTGTAGTGTGTTGTGAGCCCGTGTTGTAGTGTGTTGTGAGCCCGTGTTGTGAGCCCGTGTTGTGAGCCCGTGTTGTCGTGTTGTGAGCCTGTGTTGTGAGCCCGTGTTGTGAGCCTGTGTTGTAGTGTTGTGAGCCCGTGTTGTAGTGTGTTGTGAGCCCGTGTTGTAGTGTTGTAGCGTGTTGTGAGCCCGTGTTGTAGTGTGTTGTGAGCCCGTGTTGTAGTGTGTTGTGAGCCCGTGTTGTGAGCCTGTGTTGTGAGCCCGTGTTGTGAGCCTGTGTTGTAGTGTTGTGAGCCCGTGTTGTAGTGTGTTGTGAGCCCGTGTTGTAGTGTTGTAGCGTGTTGTGAGCCCGTGTTGTAGTGTGTTGTGAGCCCGTGTTGTAGTGTGTTGTGAGCCCGTGTTGTGAGCCCGTGTTGTGAGCCCGTGTTGTCGTGTTGTGAGCCTGTGTTGTCGTGTTGTGAGCCCGTGTTGTAGCGTGTTGTGAGCCCGTGTTGTGAGCCTGTGTTGTGAGCCCGTGTTGTAGCGTGTTGTGAGCCTGTGTTGTCGTGTTGTAGCGTGTTGTGAGCCTATGTTGTGAGCCTGTGTTGTAGCGTGTTGTGAGCCTGTGTTGTCGTGTTGTAGCGTGTTGTGAGCCTGTGTTGTCGTGTTGTAGCGTGTTGTGAGCCTGTGTTGTCGTGTTGTAGCGTGTTGTGAGCCTGTGTTGTCGTGTTGTAGCGTGTTGTGAGCCTGTGTTGTCGAGTTGTAGCGTGTTGTGAGCCTGTGTTGTCGTGTTGTAGCGTGTTGTGAGCCTGTGTTGTCGTGTTGTAGCGTGTTGTGAGCCTGTGTTGTCGTGTTGTAGCGTGTTGTGAGCCCGTGTTGTCGTGTTCTAACCTCGCCTTTCGATCCTGGGCCCCGCGCGTCTGTCGCTCGCGTCTAGCGCGCGGCGCCCTCTGCTGACACGGCCCTGTTTGTTTTGGCGCTGGAGTCCGAGAATAGCAGCTGATCCCGAGGCTGTTTGTTATGGGACGTAATGAGGCGGAGCAGGACGGGCCCCGAGGCGTGACCCGGGGACAACTACAGAAACTACCACCATTAGTGTGGACAGGGGGCCGAGCTGGGACGGGACTAGAACACGCTGGGGCCCTTCGGATTCATGCTCAAACGGCCAATGAAAGTCGTGAACTCCAATGTGCCCATTAAAAAAACCCGAACAGTGCGGACGCAGCGACGACGCCCTGTCGAGGCCAATCGATGCTAGCGTGCTAACGAGCCGAGCTAACTGTCAATCAAACGTGTTGCTGACTGTCACTGAACACTAAAAGGCGTCTGATTGGTCTGTTACTGTTGTTCATATCTGCGTTTACAAAGACGATGGCTGCGTCCAAATGTCCACCTTGTTCCTGTTCCTGTTCCTGTTTCTGTTCCTCCAAAATAAAACACAATATTGACACTGGCGACAGCAGCCAAGGACAGAGAAGTTGGTATGAATATTTTAATTAATTCCGACATCCGATCAGGATTTTAATTAGACAAAACTGAGAAATCGGGGTCGAGAGACGTCCGTGCTGGTCGTATCCCGACAACGATCTAGTTCCATCTCCAGGTCGTTTGTTTGACACGCCTCCGTCTCTCGGGAGCGAATGAAAGTATTGAACATCGTCCCCGTCCGTGGCTGCCGTGTCGCCAGTGTCAATTTTTACTATTTAGTCTTTTTTATTAAGATTTTTAGCCCGATTTAAAACCTGATTTGTCTCATTTCTGGATGTTTGCTTGCACTTAAATACCTTGGACATGAGTGTGCTTTCGTCTCCACAGACATGACTCGTAACTTGGCCAAAAAGAGCTGAGCAAAATGACAAACGGGCACAATTTTACCAAACATTTGTCATTCATTAGTATTAATTTTTTTGGCGCAATAACACGTCAACATGTGGCTCATCTGAAGTCTCTAAAGTCTCTAAAGTCTCTGAAGTCTCTAAAGTCTCTAAAGTCTCTGAAGTCTCTGAAGTCTCTGAAGTCTCTAAAGTCTCTGAAGTCTCTAAAGTCTCTGAAGTCTCTGAAGTCTCTGAAGTCTCTGAAGTCTCTAAAGTCTCTGAAGTCTCTGAAGTCTCTGAAGTCTCTGAAGTCTCTAAAGTCTCTGAAGTCTCTAAAGTCTCTGAAGTCTCTGAAGTCTCTAAAGTCTCTGAAGTCTCTAAAGTCTCTAAAGTCTCTGAAGTCTCTAAAGTCTCTGAAGTCTCTAAAGTCTCTGAAGTCTCTGAAGTCTCTGAAGTCTCTGAAGTCTCTAAAGTCTCTGAAGTCTCTAAAGTCTCTAAAGTCTCTGAAGTCTCTGAAGTCTCTAAAGTCTCTGAAGTCTCTAAAGTCTCTGAAGTCTCTAAAGTCTCTGATGTCTCTAAAGTCTCTAAAGTCTCTGAAGTGCTTTAGCGTGGGATCCACCTCCAGCCGCTCTGTGGAAATGCAGCAGCGGCGCTCGTGTGTGTGTTTCGTCCCTTTTTGTCAAATACACAGTCGTATATATTTACAAACTCACTCGGGGACAGGTGACATGGGCCTGCGTTTCCATGGCAACAGGGAAAAGTGGCAACTGGGCGCGCTCCACCGGGGAACCAATCTGCAGGTCTTACAAGCTCGGGAAAATGGCGACGGAGCGGCCTGAAAGAGGCTTAAGGGACGGGCTGCGAGCGGGCGGCGAGAGGGCGGCGAGAGGACGGCGAGAGGACGACGAGCGGGCGGCGAGAGGACGGCGAGAGGACGGCGAGAGGACGACGAGCGGGCGGCGAGAGGACGGCGAGAGGGCTGCGAGAGGACGGCGAGAGGACGACGAGCGGGCGGCGAGAGGACGACGAGAGGACGGCGAGAGGACGACGAGCGGGCGGCGAGAGGACGGCGAGAGGACGGCGAGAGGGCGGCGAGAGGACGGCGAGCGGGCGGCGAGAGGACTGCGAGAGGACGGCGAGAGGACGGCGAGAGGACGGCGAGAGGACGGCGAGCAGCAGCGAGAGGACGGCGAGAGGACGGCGAGAGGGCGGCGAGAGGACGGCGAGCGGGCGGCGAGAGGGCGGCGAGCGGACGGCGAGAGGACGGTGAGAGGACGGCGGATTTAGGGAACGACGTGGCGTTCTTGGCAAAACGACAGAATATCCCGCTGGTTTGGGTGTGAAAGCTGCCAACCCTGTGGTTCTGACCAAATGCTCGGGATTCTTGGATCTCGTCTAATCTCTTCTTCTTCTGGAACCGAATTCAAACGTCCGTCGCACGTTTAATTATCGCCGCGTTTTGTCTGAAATTAAATGACGCTAAAGTCGTTATTATGATCTTTAAAGTGCGTGTGACGGTCTTTCCAATCATTGCTTTGTTTGGTGCGATAGAGCCTGCGGTAAAGACGTTTTCATCGCCAAGCAACAGAAACAAAAACAACAACATTCGAAAATTACGGGAGGAGCCGATTTCCGTGATGTCATCAATAAGCGACGTCCCGTTGCACGCGACCGACACAACGTTTTGGACAGTTTAAAATGATATCGTCGGGCGTTATTATTTATCAAATCATAGCTGTCGTGTAAATGGAATTTGGCCCTTGTTTATGGTGCGGTTGCTAAGTAACTGTTGCTAGGTAACTGTTGCTAGGTAACTGTTGCTAGGTAACTGTTGCTAGGTAACTGTTGCGTCACATCCCCGCTTTGACCAGGAAGTGATGTTTTAAACGTCACAGAAACGAGCAAAATGTTAAACAGAATCATGTTCCGTACATTTTCGTCAAACTATCGATACGGCGATATATTGTCACGGACTCGATACGGAGTCACAGTATCGATATTTTTTTAGATTAAATTTTTTTTTTTTTTGTGGACTTGATCAGAAGCTGATCTGTGCAGAAGATGCTGCTGCAGCAGGTTCAGACCATGTTCATAAACATGTAATACTTTACTAGAATGTGTTCCTTATATTTGGATCAGATGGATGTATCAAGTTATTAAAGCAGAATGGATTTATAATGAAGAGCTTTGTGGATAAACATGACATTTCATACATTTTCTTATCCAGAGTAAAAACATGACACATTTGGCACATTTTTAAGACCCATTTTCCCAAAAAGTGTCGGGATACGTATCGTACTGAGGGAATTGTGTTGGAATATACAAGTATCGGAATATACAAGTATCGGGATACATATCGTATCGCGAGGGTCTTAGCAATACTCAGCCCGATCCCCGAGTGTTTCACGTTCAAATATTTATTTTCGAGCTTTTATGGTCCTTAATCCATGTTTCTGGCCCCTGGATTTGGCCCCTGGATCTGGCCCCGGGCCGATGGGAAAGAGCGCGTTCACTCGGAGCTTAAATCCACAGATTAGGACAAAATGATGCAAATATGAAGATGAATCTGCACTTTGTGTAAGAGAAGCTTTAGATTCAGGTTCACGCCGCATTTTAGTCTGCGCTTTATGAACGTTTTGGTGACGCAAACGAATCAAGACGAAACTCAAAGGGCCCATGACAAGTTTTACGATTTTCTAATTTTGACTTCATTTGGTGTATTTATACCTGTTGTACATATAAATGATAGTTTTACACCGATCGAGCAGGTGTTTGTGGAGAAAACGTAGAAAAATCTGTAGAAAATTATTACAGGAAGTGACATCACACCAGGGACAGGAAGTGACATCAGACCAGGGACAGGAAGTGACATCACACCAGGGACAGGAAGTGACATCACACCAGTTACACTCATTACAGTCAAAGTTTATGCAGAATTTACACAACAAAACAACTTTTTGACTCTAAACATTAATTCAACAAAAAAAGTCGCTCTCATAATTGTGACATTAGATGAGTTTTGGCCCAGTGGTTGCTGGGCAATTTCCTACTGTGATGTCATCAATTACAAATAGGAAGTGAAATTATAAACCTACCTATGATTCCTACAGCTCTGACCTGAAACGTCCCAAAGACATGCATGTGTTAGGCAAAATTGGTGACTCTAAATTGGCCCTAGTGAATGACTGTGAGAGTGAACTGTCTGTAATGTCTATGTCTCTGTGTTGGCCCTGCGACAAGTTGGCCACTGTCCAGGGTGTACCCCGCCTAAGGCCCAAAGTCACTGGGATAGGCTCCAGTCACCCGCGACCCCGAAAGGGAACAAGCGGTAGAAAATGGATGGATGGATTATAAACCTAAAAAATGTGAGCATTTTTATAATTCTTAGCTAAATTCAAAATATATTTATCTTAACTGCGTTTTAGTTCAATGAGTCGTCCGGCCTGTAGGGGGCGCTTTAACTACTTATATTTTTATTAAAATATTAGTTGCCGATTTCCAGTTTCAAGACACATTTTGCTTTATTTCTAGTTTTAAAGTGTTTAATCATAACATGATTTTACGTTTATAATTATTGTACATTTTAAAACGGCTTAAATAATGTAACAAACATGAGATTTTCAATGACTTGATTTTATGGTTGTTTTTTTAATGCTAAGTCGAAACATCATCATATTTTCTTCATATAATCAGGAAAGTGGGCGGGGATAGGGGGTAGGTGAAAACATGGTGAGACATTTTCTGAGCACTCAAACCTCAAATCTTGAACAACACAATTTTATTCATACATAAATCACTCAAAAACTCTTCTTCAAAAATTGTCATTTAAAGGGGAGGTGTTGTGCTCTTCCTCGTCCACACGCCCCTTTGCACCGGACACGCCCCCTGCTCCGGACACGCCCTCAGAGCTTTGTGTCTGATCCTTAAATATAACACTTGGGACAGTTGGACATGAGGCTCCTCAAAACTGTCTGTAGTAGGCTAACGTTTATTAGCATAGCCACTAGCGTTAGCATTAGCTGCTAACAACCTGAAAAGAACAGTAAGTCCACTGGCCCCTCCTGACCACAGTCACACATTTGTGGACAAACGGGGTCTTTGGGGGACGTGACAGAACCGAAACAGCCCACAGTGAACATGCGGCGTTCGTCCTGCAGGTGGCGGTGAACATGCGGCGTTCGTCCTGCAGGTGGCGGTGAACATGCGGCGGTGGCGGTGAACATGCGGCGTTCGTCCTGCAGGTGGCGGTGAACATGCGGCGTTCGTCCTGCAGGTGGCGGTGAACATGCGGCGGTGGCGGTGAACATGCGGCGTTCGTCCTGCAGGTGGCGGTGAACATGCGGCGTTCGTCCTGCAGGTGGCGGTGAACATGCGGCGTTCGTCCTGCAGGTGGCGGTGAACATGCGGCGGTGGCGGTGAACATGCGGCGTTCGTCCTGCAGGTGGCGGTGAACATGCGGCGTTCGTCCTGCAGGTGGCGGTGAACATCCTGCAGGTGGCGGTAGAGCGTATGACGTCACTTGGGCTAATGCGGCTCAAACAAAAGCACATCGTGTATAAACGTGTGGTCCGGAGCGAGTCGGTGCGTGACGGTAGATAACACGATACTTGGATAATACCAGAGTAAAGAACATTAGGGTCGAGTGTTCTTTGTGCGAGCGTCCAGCTGCTTCGCGTCTTAGCGGCATTAGCATTAGCGTTAGCGCAGATAAAGGAACAGTGCGCTCACGTCACGCTTTACATTAGAATAAAGGGACATTCTCTCGGACCATCTGCTGCTCGTGGAAACGACGGCGTAGAACGGCGCCGTGTCATGGGAGTTAATCTGAGGTAAAGCTCCAGACGAGGGCATTAACGTACGCGCGCGGCTGTTTGATGTACGCGCGGCCGTTTGATGCACGCGGGCCACGCTTTAATCCGTCTTGATGTTTTCTGCCGTTCCAAAATGTTCTGGTTTTGGATGTCCTGGTGGTCCTGAGGGGAACGTGGGGGGCGCCACCTGTGGGACACGGTTTGAACTGCGCCAGTGGAAACAGGACGAGCTTAAAAGACAATGTTTTGACGGATTAATAATATGAATAAAAGACATCATAAACTTACAGCCGCGGCTAATTAATACAGAGAAGTGGAATGTCTTCCAAAATCTACTAAAATGTGATAAATTGAAGCTTGACTTGATGAATGAGACTCACTGCAGTTTTCAGAGGAATCGTTTATTAAACAGATCGATAAAGAGAGAGAAGTCACTAACGAGATTACAACAATAACGAGTGGACAACACTAACGAGAGGACAACACTAACGAGTGGACAACACTAACGAGAAGACAACACTAACTAGTGGACAACACTAACGAGTGGACAACACTAACGAGAGGACAACACTAACGAGAAGACAACATTAACGAGAGGACAACACTAACGAGAGGACAAAACTAACAAGAGGACAACACTAACGAGAAGACAACATTAACGAGAGGACAACACTAACGAGAGGACAACACTAACGAGAGGACAACACTAACGAGAGGACAACACTAACGAGAAGACAACACTAACGAGTGGACAACACTAACGAGTGGACAACACTAACGAGAGGACAACACTAACGAGAAGACAACATTAACGAGAGGACAACACTAACGAGAGGACAAAACTAACGAGAGGACAACACTAACGAGAAGACAACATTAACGAGAGGACAACACTAACGAGAGGACAACACTAACGAGTAGACAACACTAACGAGAGGACAAACTGACGAGAGGACAACACTAACGAGAGGACAACACTAACGAGAGGACAACACTAACGAGAAGACAACACTAACGAGTGGACAACACTAACGAGTGGACAACACTAACGAGAGGACAACACTAACGAGAAGACAACATTAACGAGAGGACAACACTAACGAGAGGACAAAACTAACGAGAGGACAACACTAACGAGAAGACAACATTAACGAGAGGACAACACTAACGAGAGGACAACACTAACGAGTAGACAACACTAACGAGAGGACAAACTGACGAGAGGACAACACTAACGAGAGGACAAAACTAACGAGAGGACAACACTAACGAGAAGACAACATTAACGAGAGGACAACACTAACGAGAGGACAACACTAACGAGTGGACAACACTAACGAGAGGACAAACTGACGAGAGGACAACACTAACGAGAGGTCAACACTAACGAGAGGACAACACTAACGAGAGGACAACACTAACGAGAGGACAAACTGACGAGAGGACAACACTAACGAGAGGACAAAACTAACGAGAGGTCAACACTAACGAGAGGACAACACTAACGAGAGGACAACAATAACGAGAGGACAACAATAACGAGAGGATAAACTGACGAGAAGACAACACTAACGAGAGGACAACACTAACGAGTGGACAACACTAACAAGAAGACAACACTAACGAGAGGACAACACTAAAGAGAAGACAACACTAACGAGAGGACAAAACTAACGAGAGGACAACACTAACGAGTGGACAACACTAACGAGAGGACAACACTAATGAGAGGACAACACTAACGAGAGGACAAAACTAACGAGAGGACAACACTAACGAGTGGACAACACTAACGAGAGGACAACACTAACGAGAGGACAAAACTAACGAGAGGACAACACTAACGAGTGGACAACACTAACGAGAGGACAACACTAACGAGAGGACAAACTGACGAGAGGACAACACTAACGAGAGGACAAAACTAACGAGAGGACAACACTAACGAGAGGACAAACTGACGAGAGGACAACACTAACGAGAGGACAAAACTAACAAGAGGACAACACTAACGAGAGGACAAAACTAACGAGAAGACAACACTAACGAGAGGACAAACTGACGAGAGGACAACACTAACGAGAGGACAAAACTAATGAGTGGACAACACTAACGAGAGGACAACACTAACGAGAGGACAACACTAACGAGAGGACAACACTAACGAGAGGATAAACTGACGAGAAGACAACACTAACGAGAGGACAACACTAACGAGTGGACAACACTAACGAGAAGACAACACTAACGAGAGGACAACACTAACGAGAGGACAAACTGACGAGAGGACAAAACTAACGAGAAGACAACACTAACGAGAGGACAAACTGACGAGAGGACAACACTAACGAGAGGACAAAACTAATGAGTGGACAACACTAACGAGAGGACAACACTAACGAGAGGACAACACTAACGAGAGGACAACACTAACGAGAGGATAAACTGACGAGAAGACAACACTAACGAGAGGACAACACTAACGAGAGGACAAAACTAATGAGTGGACAACACTAACGAGAGGACAACACTAACGAGAGGACAACACTAACGAGAGGACAACACTAACGAAAGGATAAACTGACGAGAAGACAACACTAACGAGAGGACAACACTAACGAGTGGACAACACTAACGAGAAGACAACACTAACGAGAGGACAACACTAACGAGAAGACAACACTAACGAGAGGACAATACTAACGAGTGGACAACACTAACGAGAGGACAACACTAACGAGTGGACAAACTGACGAGAGGTCAACACTAACGAGAGGCCAAACTGACAAGAGGACAACACTAACGAGAGGACAACACTAACGAGAGGATAACACTAACGAGAGGTCAACACTAACGAGTGGACAACACTAACGAGTGGACAAAACTAACGAGAGGACAACACTAACGAGTGGACAACACTAACGAGAGGACAAACTGACGAGAGGACAACACTAACGAGAGGACAAAACTAACGAGAGGACAACACTAACGAGAGGACAAAACTAACGAGAAGACAACACTAACGAGAGGACAAACTGACGAGAGGACAACATTAACGAGAGGACAAACTGACGAGAGGTCAACACTAACGAGAGGACAAACTGACAAGAGGACAACACTAACGAGAGGACAACACTAACGAGAGGACAACACTTACAAGTGGACAACACTAACGAGAGGACAACACTAACGAGTGGACAAACTGACGAGAGGTCAACACTAACGAGAGGACAAACTGACAAGAGGACAACACTAACGAGAGGACAACACTTACAAGTGGACAACACTAACGAGAGGACAACACTAACGAGAGGTCAACACTAACGAGTGGACAACACTAACGAGTGGACAAACTGACGAGAGGACAACATTAACGAGAGGACAAACTGACGAGAGGTCAACACTAACGAGAGGACAACACTAATGAGAGGTCAACACTTAACGAGAGGACAACACTAACGAGAGGACAAAACTAACGAGAAGACAACACTAACGAGAGGACAAACTGACGAGAGGACAACATTAACGAGAGGACAAACTGACGAGAGGTCAACACTAACGAGAGGACAAACTGACGAGAGGACAACATTAACGAGAGGACAAACTGACGAGAGGTCAACACTAACGAGAGGACAAACTGACAAGAGGACAACACTAACGAGAGGACAACACTAACGAGAGGACAACACTTACAAGTGGACAACACTAACGAGAGGACAACACTAACGAGTGGACAACACTAACGAGAGGACAACACTAACGAGTGGACAAACTGACGAGAGGTCAACACTAACGAGAGGACAAACTGACAAGAGGACAACACTAACGAGAGGACAACACTAACGAGAGGATAACACTTACAAGTGGACAACACTAACGAGAGGTCAACACTAACGAGTGGACAACACTAACGAGTGGACAAACTGACGAGAGGACAACATTAACGAGAGGACAAACTGACGAGAGGACAACACTAACAAGTGGACAAACTGACGAGAGGTCAACACTAACGAGTGGACAACACTAACGAGTGGACAACACTAACGAGAGGACAAACTGACGAGAGGACAACACTAACGAGAGGTCAACACTAACGAGTGGACAACACTAACGAGTGGACAAACTGACGAGAGGACAACATTAACGAGAGGACAACACTAATGAGAGGTCAACACTAACGAGAGGACAACACTAACGAGAGGATAACACTAACGAGTGGACAACACTAACGAGTGGACAAACTGACGAGAGGACAACATTAACGAGAGGACAAACTGACGAGAGGTCAACACTAACGAGAGGACAACACTAATGAGAGGTCAACACTAACGAGTGGACAAACTGACGAGAGGACAACATTAACGAGTGGACAACACTAACGAGAGGACAACACTAACGAGTGGACAAACTGACGAGAGGTCAACACTAACGAATGGACAACACTAACGAGTGGACAACACTAACGAGTGGACAAACTTACGAGAGGACAACATTAACGAGAGGACAAACTGACCAGAGGTCAACACTAACGAGAGGACAACACTAACGAGAGGACAACACTAACGAGAGGACAACACTAACGAGAGGACAACACTAACGAGTGGACAACACTAACGAGAGGACAACACTAACGAGTGGACAAACTGACGAGAGGTCAACACTAACGAGTGGACAACACTAACGAGTGGACAACACTAACGAGAGGACAAACTGACGAGAGGACAACATTAACGAGAGGGCAAACTGACGAGAGGTCAACACTAACGAGAGGACAAACTGACGAGAGGACAACATTAACGAGAGGACAAACTGACGAGAGGACAACATTAACGAGAGGACAAACTGACGAGAGGTCAACACTAACGAGAGGACAAACTGACGAGAGGACAAACTGACGAGAGGACAACATTAACGAGAGGGCAAACTGACGAGAGGTCAACACTAACGAGAGGACAAACTGACGAGAGGACAACATTAACGAGAGGACAAACTGACGAGAGGTCAACACTAACGAGAGGACAAACTGACGAGAGGACAAACTGACGAGAGGACAACATTAACGAGAGGGCAAACTGACGAGAGGTCAACACTAACGAGAGGACAAACTGACAAGAGGACAACACTAACGAGAGGACAACACTAACGAGAGGACAACACTAACGAGTGGACAACATTAACGAGAGGACAACACTAACGAGTGGACAAACTGACAAGAGGACAACACTAACGAGAGGACAACACTAACGAGAGGACAAACTGACGAGAGGACAACACTAACGAGAGGATAACACTAACGAGAGGTCAACACTAACGAGTGGACAACACTAACGAGTGGACAAACTGACGAGAGGATAACACTAACGAGAGGTCAACACTAACGAGTGGACAACACTAACGAGAGGACAACACTAACGAGAGGACAACACTAACGAGAGGATAACACTAACGAGAGGTCAACACTAACGAGTGGACAACATTAACGAGAGGACAACACTAACGAGTGGACAAACTGACAAGAGGACAACACTAACGAGAGGACAACACTAACGAGAGGACAACACTAACGAGAGGATAACACTAACGAGAGGTCAACACTAACGAGTGGACAACACTAACGAGTGGACAACACTAACGAGTGGACAAACTGACGAGAGGTCAACACTAACGAGAGGACAACACTAACGAGAGGACAACACTAACGAGTGGACAAACTGACGAGAGGACAACATTAACGAGAGGACAAAACAAATCGACGTCAAACGATTCTTTTGATTGAAACTTTTGAAAGACGTTTTGAACGTTCAGACACAGAAATGTAACAAATAAAGTGTTTAATTTTGGTCAGTGTTTCTGCCACATGTGGTCAGTGTGGTCAGTGTTTCTGCCACATGTGGTCAGAGTGGTCAGTGTTTCTGCCACATGTGGTCAGAGTGGTCAGTGTTTCTGCCACATGTGGTCAGTGTGGTCAGTGTGGTCAGTGTTTCTGCCACATGTGGTCAGAGTGGTCAGTGTTTCTGCCACATGTGGTCAGTGTGGTCAGAGTGGTCAGTGTTTCTGCCACATGTGGTCAGAGTGGTCAGTGTTTCTGCCACATGTGGTCAGAGTGGTCAGTGTTTCTGCCACATGTGGTCAGTGTGGTCAGTGTGGTCAGTGTTTCTGCCACATGTGGTCAGAGTGGTCAGTGTTTCTGCCACATGTGGTCAGTGTGGTCAGTGTGGTCAGTGTTTCTGCCACATGTGGTCAGAGTGGTCAGTGTTTCTGCCACATGTGGTCAGAGTGGTCAGTGTTTCTGCCACATGTGGTCAGTGTGGTCAGTGTGGTCAGTGTTTCTGCCACATGTGGTCAGAGTGGTCAGTGTTTCTGCCACATGTGGTCAGAGTGGTCAGTGTTTCTGCCACATGTGGTCAGAGTGGTCAGTGTTTCTGCCACATGTGGTCAGAGTGGTCAGTGTTTCTGCCACATGTGGTCAGAGTGGTCAGTGTTTCTGCCACATGTGGTCAGTGTGGTCAGTGTGGTCAGTGTTTCTGCCACATGTGGTCAGAGTGGTCAGTGTTTCTGCCACATGTGGTCAGAGTGGTCAGTGTTTCTGCCACATGTGGTCAGAGTGGTCAGTGTTTCTGCCACATGTGGTCACTTTTTCCTGGATCCGCTGATAAAGTGAAAGAGATTGAGCTCCTCTGACCTCCGACCTTTAGTCTGTTTTAACCCTCAAAGCTCTAATCCCAGACGCTTCCTCTGCAGAGAATGCATCTGTCACACACAACAATGGACGACACAACAATGGACGACCGGCCTCCTGCTGGTGCCAGAGTCAGGACTGAACATGGACCGACCTCCTGCTGGTGCCAGAGTCAGGACTAAACATGGACCGGCCTCCTGCTGGTGCCAGAGTCAGGACTAAACATGGACCGGCCTCCTGCTGGTGCCAGAGTCAGGACTGAACATGGACCGGCCTCCTGCTGGTGCCAGAGTCAGGACTGAACATGGACCGGCCTCCTGCTGGTGCCAGAGTCAGGACTAAACATGGACCGGCCTCCTGCTGGTGCCAGAGTCAGGACTAAACATGGACCGGCCTCCTGCTGGTGCCAGAGTCAGGACTGAACATGGACCGGCCTCCTGCTGGTGCCAGAGTCAGGACTAAACATGGACCGGCCTCCTGCTGGTGCCAGAGTCAGGACTAAACATGGACCGGCCTCCTGCTGGTGCCAGAGTCAGGACTAAACATGGACCGGCCTCCTGCTGGTGCCAGAGTCAGGACTGAACATGGACCGGCCTCCTGCTGGTGCCAGAGTCAGGACTAAACATGGACCGGCCTCCTGCTGGTGCCAGAGTCAGGACTGAACATGGACCGGCCTCCTGCTGGTGCCAGAGTCAGGACTAAACATGGACCGGCCTCCTGCTGGTGCCAGAGTCAGGACTACAGCAGAAGAATCTATAAAGTGTTAACTCCAGAGTTCAGAAAAGTACAATCGTCTCTGAAAAACAAAATAGTCCATAATTCTCCTTAAATTGGCTGAAGTTTGGTCGTCGTCGGCGACGCCATGTTTGTTTTGACCTCGGCCAAAACCACAATGCTGCTCTGTGATTGGCCCATTAACCACTGCTGCGGAGCCAAACAAGATGAAGGTTACCATGGTTACAGTAAAGCCCTGAATGTTGTCCTTGCTGACCTTTGGACGGCAGTGGCTCAGAGGTAGAGCGCTCGTCTTCAGACCCACAGGTTGGCGGTGCGATCGCAGCTGCCTCATGTGAATACTGCCGTTGTGTCCTTGGGCAAGACACTTCACATTGTTGTTATTTTGACCGACGCATCGACACATTACGACATTACGGCCTCATACTGGATATCACGCTTTAGCCGCATCGTGTCACTTTGACATCGAGCAGCTCCAGCTTTTCATGCAAACATTTCTCCAAAAGAGGAGGAGCAGGAGCAGCAGGAGCAGAGAGGAGCAGCAGAGCAGAGAGGAGCAGCAGAGCAGAGAGGAGCAGCAGGAGCAGCAGAGGAGCAGCAGAGCAGAGAGGAGCAGCAGAGCAGAGAGGAGCAGCAGGAGCAGCAGAGGAGCAGCAGAGCAGAGAGGAGCAGCAGAGCAGAGAGGAGCAGCAGAGCAGAGAGGAGCAGCAGGAGCAGAGAGGAGCAGCAGAGCAGAGAGGAGCAGCAGAGCAGAGAGGAGCAGCAGGAGCAGAGAGGAGCAGCAGAGCAGAGAGGAGCAGCAGGAGCAGAGAGGAGCAGCAGGAGCAGCAGAGGAGCAGCAGAGCAGAGAGGAGCAGCAGAGCAGAGAGGAGCAGCAGAGCAGAGAGGAGCAGCAGGAGCAGAGAGGAGCAGCAGAGCAGAGAGGAGCAGCAGAGCAGAGAGGAGCAGCAGGAGCAGAGAGGAGCAGCAGAGCAGAGAGGAGCAGCAGGAGCAGAGAGGAGCGGCAGGAGCAGCAGGAGCAGAGAGGAGCAGCAGAGCAGAGAGGAGCAGCAGAGCAGAGAGGAGCAGCAGTGCAGAGAGGAGCAGCAGGAGCAGCAGGAGCAGAGAGGAGCGGCAGGAGCAGCAGGAGCAGAGAGGAGCAGGAGCAGAGAGGAGCAGCAGGAGCAGAGAGGAGCAGCAGAGCAGAGGGGAGCAGCAGAGCAGAGAGGAGCAGCAGGAGCAGCAGGAGCAGAGAGGAGCGGCAGGAGCAGCAGGAGCAGAGAGGAGCAGGAGCAGAGAGGAGCAGCAGGAGCAGAGAGGAGCAGCAGAGCAGAGGGGAGCAGCAGAGCAGAGAGGAGCAGCAGAGCAGAGAAGAGCAGCAGGAGCAGAGAGGAGCAAAGAGGAGCAGCAGAGCAAAGAGGAGCAGCAGGAGCAGCAGGAGCAGAGAGGAGCAGGAGCAGAGAGGAGCAGCAGGAGCAGAGAGGAGCAGCAGAGCAGAGAGGAGCAGAAAGGAGCAGGAGCAGCAGGAGCAGAGAGGAGCAGCAGGAGCAGAGAGGAGCAGAGAGGAGCAGAGAGGAGCAGCAGGAGCAGAGAGGAGCAGAAAGGATCAGGAGCAGTAGGAGTAGAAGGAGCTGGAGCAGCAGGAGCAGTTTATCTCCCTCATGTAGAGTGTGAGTGACAGATGCTGCTCTGTCCATCTGTGTTTGACCTGATGAAGAACAAGCCCCGAACCACAACATGATGTAATCCACTGGAGTTATGTAAGAGGGGGAGGAGCCAGGGGGAGTGGGGGGAGGAGAGAGAGGAGGGGGAGGGGAGGAGAGAGGAGGAGAGAGGAGAGAGGAGGAGAGAGGAGGAAAGAGGAGGGGAGAGGAGGAAAAAGGAGGAGAGAGGAGGGGAGAGGAGGAAAGAGGAGGAGAGAGGAGGAAAGAGGAGGAGAGAGGAGGAGAGGAGGAGAGAGGAGGAAAGAGGAGGAGAGAGGAGAGGAGGAAAGAGGAGGAAAGAGGAGGAGAGAGGAGGAGAGGAGGAAAGAGGAGGAGAGAGGAGGAGAGAGGAGGAAAGAGGAGGAGAGAGGAGGAGAGAGGAGGAGAGAGGAGGGGAGCTGCAAAAGTACTATTTTTGACATTTTTTAAAACAAATACAAATGACTTTGAACATTAGTTTTCCTGAAGAACGAGGGAGAGAGGACAGAAGGAGGGAGAGAGGACAGAAGGAGGGAGAGGGGACAGAAGGAGGGAGAGGGGACAGAAGGAGGGAGAGAGGACAGAAGGAGGGAGAGAGGACAGAAGGAGGGAGAGGGGACAGAAGGAGGGAGAGAGGACAGAAGGAGGGAGAGGGGACAGAAGGAGGGAGAGGGGACAGAAGGAGGGAGAGAGGACAGAAGGAGGGAGAGGGGACAGAAGGAGGGAGAGGGGACAGAAGGAGGGAGAGAGGACAGAAGGAGGGAGAGGGGACAGAAGGAGGGAGAGGGGACAGAAGGAGGGAGAGAGGACAGAAGGAGGGAGAGAGGACAGAACGAGGGAGAGAGGACAGAAGGAGGGAGAGGGGACAGAAGGAGGGAGAGAGGACAGAAGGAGGGAGAGGGGACAGAATGAGGGTGAGAGGACAGAAGGAGGGTGAGAGGACAGAAGGAGGGAGAGGGGACAGAAGGAGGGAGAGGGGACAGAAGGAGGGAGAGAGGACAGAAGGAGGAGAGGGGACAGAAGGAGGGAGAGGGGACAGAAGGAGGGAGAGAGGACAGAAGGAGGGAGAGGGGACAGAAGGAGGGAGAGAGGACAGAAGGAGGGAGAGGGGACAGAATGAGGGTGAGAGGACAGAAGGAGGGAGAGGGGACAGAAGGAGGGAGAGAGGACAGAACGAGGGAGAGAGGACAGAAGGAGGGAGAGGGGACAGAAGGAGGGAGAGAGGACAGAAGGAGGGAGAGGGGACAGAACGAGGGAGAGAGGACAGAAGGAGGGAGAGGGGACAGAATGAGGGTGAGAGGACAGAAGGAGGGAGAGGGGACAGAAGGAGGGAGAGAGGACAGAACGAGGGAGAGAGGACAGAAGGAGGGAGAGGGGACAGAAGGAGGGAGAGGGGACAGAACGAGGGAGAGAGGACGGAACGAGGGTGAGGGGACAGAATGAGGGTGAGAGGACAGAACGAGCGAGAGGGGACAGAACGAGGGAGAGGGGACAGAACGAGGGTGAGGGGACGGAACGAGGGTGAGGGGACGGAACGAGGGCGAGAGGACGGAACGAGGGAGAGGGGACAGAACGAGGGAGAGGGGACAGAACGAGGGAGAGAGGAAGGAACGAGGGAGAGAGAACAGAACGAGGGAGAGGGGACAGAACGAGGGAGAGGGGACAGAATGAGGGTGAGAGGACAGAAGGAGGGAGAGGGGACAGAACGAGGGAGAGAGGACAGAACGAGGGAGAGGGGATAGAACGAGGGAGAGGGGACAGAACGAGGGAGAGGGGACAGAACGAGGGAGAGAGGACAGAAGGAGGGAGAGGGGACAGAAGGAGGGAGAGGGGACAGAAGGAGGGAGAGGGGACAGAAGGAGGGAGAGAGGACAGAAGGAGGGAGAGGGGACAGAAGGAGGGAGAGGGGACAAAACGAGGGAGAGGGGACGGAACGAGGGTGAGGGGACGGAACGAGGGCGAGAGGACGGAACAAGGGCGAGAGAACAGAACGAGGGAGAGGGGACAGAACGAGGGAGAGGGGACAGAAGGAGGGAGAGGGGACAGAATGAGGGTGGGAGGACAGAAGGAGGGAGAGGGGACAGAAGGAGGGAGAGGGGACAGAAGGAGGGAAAGAGGACAGAAGGAGGGAGAGGGGACAGAACGAGGGAGAGAGGACAGAACGAGGGAGAGGGGACAGAACGAGGGAGAGGGGACAGAACGAGCGAGAGGGGACAGAACGAGGGAGAGGGGACAGAACGAGGGTGAGGGGACGGAACGAGGGAGAGGGGACGGAACGAGGGTGAGGGGACGGAACGAGGGCGAGAGGACGGAACAAGGGCGAGAGAACAGAACGAGGGAGAGGGGACAGAACGAGGGAGAGAGGAAGGAACGAGGGAGAGAGAACAGAACGAGGGAGAGAGGACAGAACGAGGCTGAGAGGACAGAACGAGCGAGAGAAATCCTCGAGTCCTCTGACCCAGTGTTCTGCTCCGATCCAGGGTGAGGTCAGGATCACTGACGACGAGACGAGAGCGAAGGACGAGAGCTGGGGACGAGAATCGAGAGACGAGAGCGAGGGACCAGAGCAGAGCGAGGGACAAGAATGGAGGGATGAGAGCGAGGAACAAGAGCGAGGAACAAGAGCGAGGGACCAGAGCGGGGGATAAGAGCGAGGGACAAGAGCGTGGGACAAGAGCGAGGGACCAGAGCGGGGGACGAGAGCGAGAGACGAGAGCGGGGGACCAGAGCAGAGCGAGGGACGAGAATCGAGGGACCAGAGCGAGGAACAAGAGCCAGGGACCAGAGCGGGGGACAAGAGCGAGGGACAAGAGCGTGGGACCAGAGCGAGGGACCAGAGCGGGGGACGAGAGCGAGAGACGAGAGCGAGGGACCAGAACGGGGGACAAGAGCAAGGGACAAGAGCGAGCGACCAGAGCGGGGGAAGGGAGAGAGAGAGACGAGAGCGAGGGACCAGAGCGGGGGACAAGAGCGAGGGACAAGAGCGAGGGACGTGAATCGAGAGACAAGAGAGAGAGAGCGAGGGACGAGAGGGACGAGAGAGTGGGGGACGAGAGGGACGAGAGAGTGAGGGACGAGAGAGCGAGGGACGAGAATCGAGAGACGAGAGGGACGAGAGCAAGGGACCAGAGCGGGGGACAAGAGCGAGGGACGTGAATCGAGAGACGAGAGGGACGAGAGCGGGGGACGAGAGCGTTTTTGTCTGAAAAAACAAAAAAAGCATTTTATTCACGTTTCAAAGAGGATCAAAGACTGTTCTATTTACGCAGGTCACATGATGTCCAAAGCGTTTTTAATGAGTTTGTAACGTAAACGAGGTGTTTTAGATCTTTTTGTTACGTTCAGGCTGTAGTTTCAGACGCAACATCGATTGTTACAGTTGTAAACGTGATTGTGAACATTTCAGGGGCAAAAATAGGTCCTTGAGGAAACCCAAAAAAATGACGTTTTGGTTGTTTTTGTCGCCGTAACTTAATGTTTTCATTCAGTCATTTGTCCAAGTTTTGCTCGTTATAAAAGGTCATAAATGTTACAAATGTTTCCTTGTCCATGAGACCTGAAACCTGCTCTAATCCTCGTCCTCCGTCCGACTGTAACGTCTCTGAACCACTGTAAACACTGGGCTCTGAACCACTGTAAACACTGGGCTCTGAACCACTGTAAACACTGGGCTCTGAACCACTGTAAACACTGGGCTCTGAACCACTGTAAACACTGGGCTCTGAACCACTGTAAACACTGGGCTCTGAACCACTGTAAACACTGGACTCTGAACCACTGTAAACACTGGACTCTGAACCACTGTAAACACTGGGCTCTGAACCACTGTAAACACTGGGCTCTGAACCACTGTAAACACTGGGCTCTGAACCACTGTAAACACTGGGCTCTGAACCACTGTAAACACTGGGCTCTGAACCACTGTAAACACTGGACTCTGAACCACTGTAAACACTGGGCTCTGAACCACTGTAAACACTGGGCTCTGAACCACTGTAAACACTGGACTCTGTGTCAGGCAGGAAATGTTAAGACGTGACAATGACAATTCTAACACGGAAATCATACATAAAATCATCATTCATGTGAAAGTAAAAACACTACAATTAAAAGTCTTTCTGGAGCTGTTTTTAGTCTTTTTGGAGCTCAGTCTTTAGTCTTTTTGGAGCTGTTTTTAGTCTTTCTGGAGCTGTTTTTAGTCTTTTTGGAGCTCAGTCTTTAGTCTTTTTGGAGCTGTTTTTAGTCTTTCTGGAGCTCAGTTTTTAGTCTTTCCCGAGCTCAGTTTTTAGTCTTTCCCGAGCTCAGTTTTTAGTCTTTCTGGAGCTCACTTTTAGTCTTTTTGGAGCTAAATTTTTTGTCTTTCTGGAGCTCAGTGTTTTTAGTCTTTCTGGATCAGTTTTTAGTCTCTCTGGAGCTCACTTTTAGTCTTTCTGGAGCTGTTTTTAGTCTTTCTGGAGCAGTTTTTAGTCTTTCTGGAGCTCAGTGTTTTTAGTCTTTCTGGAGCTCAGTTTGAGGATTTCTGGAGCTGTTTTAGTCTTTCAGGAGCTCAGTGTTTTTAGTCTTTCTGGAGCTCAGTTTGAGGCTTTCTGGAGCTGTTTTTAGTCTTTCTGGAGTTCAGTGTTTTTAGTGTTTCTGGAGCTCAGTTTTTTTTGTGTTTTCGGAGCTCAGTGTTTAGTCTTTTCTGAGCTGTTTTTAGTCTTTCTGGAGCTGTTTTTAGTCTTTCTGGAGCATTTTTTAGTCTTTCTGGAGCTCACTTTTAGTCTTTCTGGAGCTGTGTTTAGTCTTTCTAGAGCAGTTTTTAGTCTTTTGGGAGCTCAGTGTTTTTAGTCTTTCTGGAGCTCACTTTTAGTCTTTCTGGAGCTGCTTTAGTCTTTCTGGAGCTCAGTGTTTTTAGTCTTTCTGGAGCTGTTTTTAGTCTTTCTGGAGCTGTTTAGGTCTTTCTGGAGCTGTTTTTAGTCTTTCTGGAGCTCAGTGTTTTTAGTCTTTCCGGAGCTCACTTTTAGTCTTTCTGGAGCTGTTTTAGTCTTTCTGGAGCTCAGCGTTTTTAGTCTTTCTGGAGCTGTTTTTAGTCTTTCTGGAGCTCAGTGTTTTTGGTCTTTCTGGAGCTCAGTGTTTTTGGTCTTTCTGGATCTCAGTGTTTTTAGTCTTTCTGGAGCTCAGTGTTTTTGGTCTTTCTGGAGCTCAGTGTTTTTGGTCTTTCTGGATCTCAGTGTTTTTAGTCTTTCTGGATCTCAGTGTTTTTAGTCTTTCTGGAGCTCAGTGTTTTTGGTCTTTCTGGATCTCAGTGTTTTTAGTCTTTCTGGAGCTCAGTTTGAGGCTTTCTTCCTCAGTTCTTTGCGGCTGAAGGAAACTGATCCTTTGACTGTTTTATTGTATATTTCTCTGTGATCAAAGCACAATTTGTGAGGAGGCGGAGTCTATCAATGTGTACTCCCTCCCTCCCCTCTCCTCCCCCTCCCTCCTCCTCTCCTCCCTCTCCTCCTCCTCTTCCTCTCCTCCCTCCCTCCCCCCTCCTCCTCCCTCCCTCTCCTCTCCTCCCTCTCCTCCCTCTCCTCCCCCTCTTCCCTCCTCCCTCCCCCTCCCTCTCTCAGCTCGGAGCGTGTGACTCACCTTCACTCTGAATGTCACTGAGCATTGGCTCCACAGACGTAAATAGCACTTCGTCCGTGGGTTAAACGTGTTCTCGCCGCTGGACGTGGTCACAGAGACGTGAAAGGGTCAGCGATGGACGCGGTCACAGAGACGTGAAAGGGTCAGCGATGGACGCGGTCACAGAGACGTGAAAGGGTCAGCGATGGACGTGGTCACAGAGACGTGAAAGGGTCAGCGATGGACCTGGTCACAGAGACGTGAAAGGGTCAGCGATGGACACGGTCACAGAGATGTGAAAGGGCCAGCTCTGGATGCGGTCACAGAGACGTGAAAGGGTCAGCGATGGACGCGGTCACAGAGACGTGAAAGGGTCAGCGATGGACGCGGTCACAGAGACGTGAAAGGGCCAGCTCTGGACGCGGTCAGAGAGACGTGAAAAGGTCAGCTCTGGACGCGGTCACAGAGACGTGAAAGGGTCAGCGATGGACGCGGTCACAGAGACGTGAAAGGGTCAGCGATGGACGTGGTCACAGAGACGTGAAAGGGTCAGCGATGGACGCGGTCACAGAGATGTGAAAGGGCCAGCTCTGGATGCGGTCACAGAGACGTGAAAGGGTCAGCGATGGACGCGGTCACAGAGATGTGAAAGGGTCAGCGATGGACGTGGTCACAGAGACGTGAAAGGGTCAGCGATGGACGCGGTCACAGAGACGTGAAAGGGTCAGCGATGGACGTGGTCACAGAGACGTGAAAGGGTCAGCGATGGACGCGGTCACAGAGACTTGAAAGGGCCAGCTCTGGACGCGG